>NC_031981.2:30762348-30910576 GCF_001858045.2 Oreochromis niloticus | reverse complement strand
TTGTTGATATCCACAAAACTGTCTACACAAATATCAATAAATTAATCTCAGAATTCTAACAATTAATATTGAAATATATAACTATGTGTTAGTAGTAGTCAGATCTTTTATTTTTGAATGACAGAACTCTGATGCTTTGCTATATTATAAGCCTCTGTTTCCTGAGTCCTTCCATCGCATGTCATCATCAACCTTCTGCTGGACCATCTCAAATTTGCATTAAAATAATCATAATTTTAAGATATACTAAGAGGCATTAACAGTGTAGCATATACTGGTTCGTTTTTACAGTGAGAAAAATGGGATTTTTTTAGGCTAGGTTTTAAGACACTCATGTTCAAACATGAATGTCCAAAAATGTGTGAAAACATGCTACAAGCTGATCATTTAAAATACACATGATTGTATCTTTAAAAGTATTTGATATATGAAGCTAACATTTCACAACAAGCAGAAAATTATGTAAAACTTTGGTGATCACAGATGAAATGACTGTTCGGATTTAATAGCGCCGTTCCAGTCTTACTGACCAATCAGAGCTTTTCACACCACTTTCAAATTAATACCACATTTTTTTCCTTCTATATTTACTTCATATACTTTTCGACTCACGTGCAAACCATGATTATTCTCCAGCAGCTGTGTGTATTTTGTGTTTAATCTCTTCATATCTTTGTAGTGAGCCTGTCAGGCTTGTGGATCATGTAATCACCTTCATGTGCTGCTGCAGGCTGAGAACTAAGATTTATTATTTGATTAAGGATTGGACCTTTTATTTCTCAAAGGGGGGGGGGGGGGTTGCAGCGAGCATGAAAGAGGAGCAGCTCTACCTCTCTGTCTGCAGTTCATCTTGATGGGGATCTGTGCATAGTTGATGTCAGATGTTCTGTGCACTGAAGAATAAACTGCCGCTGGATCGCTCTCTGCAAAACATGACAAAGTCATGTGACTGACCCAGAACTCGTGTTTTAGGTGAGAAAAGGTTTGACATTCCAGGATAACAGCGGCAATGTGAGGCCACAGCATAGCCTGTCTTTAACATGCAGCAACCTTAACACCTCTGCTCGGTTTAGCTCTCAAAACAGGAAACTAATGACCACAGAGCTGCTCACTTGGCACAATGATGTAACAGTCTTACACAATGCATCATGTAAAATAAGCACTTTGCAAACCTGTGAAGTAACCTTTTTTTAATTATACCTGACCTGACTAGTATGTGACAGGAGTTATATGAGTGCTGCACCAAAGATTATTATAACCTGCAAATTTCAAGCTACGCTAGTATGTCCAAGAATAAAAACATGGAGCTGCTTTAATGTGAGAATTACAAGAAGGATTTCATTGTTTTGGCTCTGGTTCAACATCTTTAATGCAGGAGATTTTTAACAGTGGACTGAAATCTTTGTGCATTATGTGCAAGCAATTTTCAGTCCAGACAAAGAAACTGATCAACCTGACCTGATGAAAAACCAGGGGATGAACCTGCAGTCCATGCTAAAAGAACCTGAACCAAAATGCATGAAACACATGTTCTAAACCCTCAGCCATGCACCTCACAGAGCCTCATGTGGAAGCACAAGAGGATTATCGCTCTGCTGTACCTCTCATCATCTTTGACCCATTTCCATCATCTGCTGATGTTCTTCTCACTGATGAAGAGGTGGCAGCTGTCACAGCATCACTCACTGCAAAATCAAATGCAAAGATTTTCCATTAATAGCAGAACTTTAAATGCTGCTGATTCAGCAAGATTAATATTTATAAGAAGGCGAAACGTGTTTAAAATGAAAAGCGAAGGAAAACCTGCAGTCAGAAACACTTTTTAAATTTTATTCTATCTTTTCTTTCAAAAAACAGGAAACTGGACTGAACTGCTCACATCAGCTTTCTTTGACCACAACTCTCACATATAACATCTCACTTCACACACACTGGAAAAACTAACCAAACTGTGTACAGTGTACAAATGTATATATTCAAATATGACATTAATCATAAAATGTTATTGTAGAAATTGATGCACAAATACAGCATGTAGCTTAGATTAAGTCATAATTAAATCTCAGTTAAAAATGTAAATGGTCTGTGGCTCAAACTGGTCCTCACAGAGACAGATGTGTGGAAATAACATGTGCAGCATGTGGCAGCTTTTAAGCGATTGTCTTTGCTCTGTTTCCACTTAGATGATATTAGTGTGAGCTGTGACTGTCTGAGATGTGGGCTGTAGAAATTAGGCTCAAAGTGCCAAAAACACAAAAATGGAGATTATAATTTACTGATTTTTTAAGGTGATTTGTTTAAAAAAAAACAACGGTTTGATGTGTCAACATGAAGTGTGAGCAGAATGTGTCTCACCTCCAGTTTTTCTCTGGATGCATCGTCTCAGCACTAGAAGCAGTATGACCAGCAGCAGCAGCCCAGTTATGGAGAGAACACACCATCACAGAGAGAGGAGGAGAGGAAAAGGGGAGGAAAGGGAGGCAGTGGAGGCTGATGGAGGAGGAGAGGTGGGAGAACCTGCAATTAAATAGAAACTGAATTTCCTGGAGGAACCTACCTGAGGGATTAATAAAGTTCTATCAATCTAGCAAAAGAGTTCCAGACTTTATATTAAGAGGTTTTGGAGTTTCATCAAACTTTATAACTTTTCAGTAAAAAAGGAGAGAAGAGGTGAAGAGGTTAGTTATGTGTTTTCTGTAGACTAGTCCCTGAATACTAGTTAATGATTTTAATATCAGCAGAAAGGAACAGATTCTTGAACATAAAGTGATTTAAATGTTTAAATTCTAATAAAAACCTACTTAAAAATAATAGGACTAAAGGGTGGATGATATAAAACGCGACCATCGATCTTTGCTTTTTAATGAGGCTTTCTTGGTCCTGTGACACACGATGAGCACATGGCTACCAGCAGCTCGATTTCTTGAAGGAAATAATGTAAAAAGTAAATTAATATGTTAAGTTGTTACCTACAGACAGTTTGCAAATCTGTTTAACTTGGAGAGAAAATGTTGTCCTTTTCCTAACATCCTGTCTTTAATGGTGAATGTTCATAATAAATATCAAATATTTATTATGAAATAATATTTTTGTTCTCATTTCAGAGTTTTTAATGAGCTGCAGGAACCCTGTGCTGTGTGAGTGGAGAACAGCCAAGTCGCCTCCTCTGATAAACCTCCACATGTACCACTGAAAACAGTTAAATTAGTTTGAATCTGAAATCAGGGCTCAAACTACTTGTTCTGAGACCATTTCTTAATTTTTCACACCAAACTGTTTAATAAGACAAACTTTACACAGAGTTCATCAAATATAACTAACGCTTTAACATTATCAGGATTTCATAAAACAAACTTCAAATCAACAGGAAGACAGCCGCAGAACATGTGGATCAAAATGAATTCATTAAAAAAACAACATGTGGACTTCAAGGATACAGTAAATACACTAAAGTGAAAGGAGGAGCCAAAAAATTGAAGGAATTTGAATTAAGTAAAAGTCACCTGTGATCTTTAAAATGGTCCTGATGTGTGCTGCTGTTTTTAACTTTCAACATTTCTTTGCTGCCACTGTGAAAACGAATGTGTTCTTTGCCTAATTAAATAAATGTTACACTGACTCACTGCTTCATCTTCTGGTACAAACTGGCATTACATGGAAGTACAGCCCAAAACCAGTTTAGACTGAGTTTCTTTTTTCAGGACATAAAGTCACAGCAGGTGTTGTTTCAAAGCTGGTGGACAGATTTAGTTCATTTTGGAAGTATTAAGAGCAACTACTGTGAAAACATTTGCAGTTTTGGGAGAATGATTTAAGAAAAGGGATTACCACAGCAGAAGTTTAAATATGAATGAAGGATTGAAATTTAACTGAGGTAACACATAAAATGAATACAACTACTAAACACTACTGTGTCCTAAGGGAACAAAGGTTAAAATGTAACAGGGATAACATTTTAGAGAATTAAAATCCCTCAAAGGAAAAAACATAAACTTGATATGCATATTTATACATGCAGCTTCCTAAATGTAACATTCGGGATTATTCACTGCAGCTCCAGAAATCAGAGCTGCCTCATCAGACCCAGGTGTGACATCAGCTGACACTCTTTACAGGAGATTCCATCTGAACTCTGTGGAGCCTGATCTCAAGGTTTTTAAGTCCCACCCTGAAACCAGAAGAGGATCTTTCTCTCTCTTCAGATTCATTGTGATCCAGTGATTTCAGTCCTGCATGATCAGGCTGATGTTTGCACAGAGCAGATAATGAAGTGAATGTTTTTGCACATTGGTAACAGTGAAACAGTTTATTTACAGCGTGGAATCGTTTGTGTTCGGAGTATGGACTGAGATTCCTGAAGCTCTTGTCACACTGGTCACAGCTGAAGTTCACTTCCATGTGTGTACGTTCATGCTTGTTACGATGACCTGATTGTGAGAAGCTTTTGTCACAGTGTCTGCACTTGTATGGTGTCTCTCCTGTGTGGATTCGCTTATGCTTTTTCATTGAGCTCATGTCCAGTGTGCAAAGATGACCCACACTGGTCACAGATGTGCTTTTTGACCCCACTATGGAAGAGGTCATGTATTTTAATGTAATTGGTGTGTGGAAGCCTCTCCCACATTCTTTGCAGTAGATCATTTTGTCTCCAGTGTGTCTACGTTGATGTAGTTTTTGGTCCCGTTGATGATTGGAAGGTTTTCTACAAAGGTCACAGAGAAACTCTTTCCCACCACCACAGTGACGACAGGGTTGAGAACTGGATCCATGTGCTTTGCTCCACTTCTAAACAAAGACAGTGTAAGTTTTTAATCTGAACGTCGCCTGAAATAAAGAGCATCTCTGCCAACGTCTGTTTACATTACAACACTCAGCTTACTGAGAGAAAATGATTCTTCATTTTTCCAAACAGTTCATTCAGTATAACTCCATAAATTTACTGATCAGACTTGTTCCAAACAATCAGGTTACAATTACAAGATAAAAATCAATACATCCTCACAGTAACTGCACTTGTAGAGTTACTTTCTGGTGTGGATCTGTTGGTGTTTTTTCAGCTGATGCAGATATTGAAAAGACTTTCCACACAAGTCACAGCTGTAAGGTTTAACTCCACTGTGGATGAGTTGGTGAGTTTTTAAGTTTCCAGCCTGGGTAAAAGACTTTCCACACAGGCCACAGCTATAAGGTTTAACTCCACTGTGGATGACTTGGTGAGTTTTTAAGCTTCCAGCCTGGGTAAAAGACTTTCCACACAAGTCACAGTTGTACGCTTTAACTCCACTGTGGATGACTTGGTGTGTTTTTAGGTTTTGTGCCTGGGTAAAAGACTTTCCACACAGGTCACAGTTGTACGCTTTAACTCCACTGTGGATGAGTTGGTGAGTTTTTAAGTGTCCAGCCACGGTAAAAGAATTTCCACACAAGTCACAGCTGTAAGGTTTAACTCCACTGTGGATGAGTTGGTGTGTTTTTAGGCTGTGAGCCCGGGTAAAAGACTTTCCACATAGGTCACAGTTGCACGCTTTAACTCCACTGTGGATGAGTTGGTGAGTTTTTAAGTGTCCAGCCAGGGCAAAAGACTTTCCACACAATTCACAGCTGTAAGGTTTAACTCCACTGTGGAAGAGTTGGTGTGTTTTTAAGTGTCCAGCCTGGGTAAAAGACTTTCCACACAAGTCACAGCTGTAAGGTTTAACTCCACTGTGGATGACTTGGTGTGTTTTCAGGCTTTGAGCCAGAGTAAAAGACTTTCCACACAAGTCACAACTGTACGCTTTAACTCCACTGTGGATGACTTGGTGTGTTTTCAGGCTTTGAGCCAGAGTAAAAGACTTTCCACACAAGTCACAACTGTACGCTTTAACTCCACTGTGGATGAGTTGGTGTGTTTTTAAGTGTCCAGCCTGGGTAAAATCCTTCCCACACTCCTCACAGCTGTAAGCTTTAACTCCACTGTGCATGACTTGGTGTCTTTTTAAGGTTTCAGCCCGGTTAAAAGAATTTCCACACAAGTCACAGCTGTACGCTTTAACTCCACTGTGGATGAGTTGGTGTGTTTTTAAGTGTCCAGCCTGGGTAAAATCCTTCCCACACTCCTCACAGCTGTAAGCTTTAACTCCACTGTGGATGAGTTGGTGTGTTTTTAAGTGTCCAGCCTGGGTAAAATCCTTCCCACACTCCTCACAGCTGTAAGCTTTAACTCCACTGTGGATGACTTGGTGTTTTTTTAGGCTGTCAGTCCGGGTAAAATCCGCCCCACACTCATCACAGCTGTATGTTTTCTCTCCCTTTCTTCTGTGAGGTTTGTCGGCCTCCTGAGAGCGCTGACTTCTTGCTCCATGTTGGTCCTGCAGTGACAGAGATACAAACAGAGGCAGTGAGTGAAATGCAGTCGTGGAACAAACTGAAACTCCTTCCATTAGTGGAATCAAACATGTCAACAAAAACACATTGTAGGTGTGTTACCACCACCTTCTGGTGATAGTATCAAATTACAATGATGTGCTACAATGAGAGTTGTAATGAAAATGACATTATTGAAGAAATATTGATCTCAGTAGAGAAACTCTTTTACTTCAGAAAAGTTTTTGAATTCAACTGATGATATTGTTGTTTCAATGTGTGTAGAGAAAATATGATCTTTGTATTTTCTTGCAACTTCTGTGGTTTTTGGTTGTGAATGTAGATTCTGTATATATGGAGGAGCCCAGGATGGAAAAGATAAAGCTGCTGTTAATGGGTTTTTAAAAAACCAACCAGCTGTACACACAGTTTCAATAACAGTGTAACTGTGATGTTTTTCTCACCTTTTGTGTTGAAGTCATTGTTTCCTCTGTAGTGGCTGAGCTGAGTCCAAATGGCTGAAATTGTTCCTCTGCTGCACCACCACTCTTCTCCTCCTGTTACTCAGCTGGGACACAAAAAGTATATATGTGTATTTTATCCCTGACAAAAAGAAGCAGATCAAATAAACATGACTAAACTCCTCAGTGACAACAATACCTATGAAGCTTCAAGGTGAAACCCCAGAAGCAACTACAAAAACAAAGTCATCAGTTGCCTACAAGAACTTGAAAGGGAAAAATCACTGACCCCCCTGCATTTCACCGCCTTTACCCAGGGGATACTACACCCTGTATATATGGACTTCATAGATCCACAAAGATGGAGTCCCAATCAGTTTCAATGGTAGCAGTATAAACTCAGCCACCTACAACATTTCAAGCACCTCATTACCATCTTAGCTCCCCTAGGATGGTAATGAGGTTTTTAAAAAACATTTCGAAACTCACTTTGTTAATGTGGAATTCTAAAATTATTTTACAAATGGAGAATTTATTCTACAATTCATTATCTAAGCATCTAAGAATTCTTTATTTTGATGTGTGTGGCTATTGCGGTTCTCCATATGTTGGTAGAAATAGAGGACATAGAGGAAGTGGCACACATCACCAGGGGGTACATGTTGAAGGTGTTAACAACACACAGTGTGGTTAGCTAGGTTAACTCACAAACAGAATTTAGCTGTGCCTGACTACAATAGAGACTTTCTTCTTTAGATGTTTCTGAAACAAGAAGGTGTAGTAAACAGAGATTTGTTTCAGAAAAAGGGGTAATGTAATTAAAACGACATACATAAGCACTGAATGTTTTAATCCTACTAACACATACACACACATGCAATGAAGCTCATGAATACCAGATGGTATTTTAAGCCTGTGTTTCTGATTTTATCATCTTGTTCGGCTCACTTAGTAAGATGACAAACGATATATGAACTCGTGGACTAATATTATATTAGGAAAGATGATTGAATAATAGCAGGGGTGAACAGAATGCAGCAGAGGGTTTAAATGAGTGAGACTAACAGATTCTCAGGTTGTTCCTGATGATCAGATAAATGATGAGTTTAAAATCCAGTGAAGGAACGAAGAAATAAAAGAGGTCAAAGATTTTAAGTTTTTAGGAATAATTGTTGATTTACGTCTTAAATTGGACAAGCATGTAAAAAAAATTACTAAGACGGTCAAGGCTAATCTATAATAATAATAATAATGATGGATTGCATTTATATAGTGCTTTTCGTTACCCTCAAAGCGCTTTACAATACCACTCTCACCTTCATACACTGGTGGAGGCAAGCTACAGTTGTAGCCACAGTTGCCCTGGGGCAGACTGACAGAAGCGAGGCTGCCATATCGTGCCATCGGCCCCTCTGGCCATCACCAGTAGGTAGGCAGTAGGTGAAGTGTCTTGCCCAAGGACACAACGACCGAGACTGTCCGAGCTGGGGCTCGAACCGGCAACCTTTCAATTACAAGACGAACACCCAACTCTTGAGCCACGATCGCCCGATCTGAGTTGTTTTAAGTTAATTCGGCACTATATACCTGCTTCAGCGGCTCAGTTATTTATGCATTTGTCACGTTCCTGGGTCTTTGGACCCAGGGTTTTGAGTTCTAGTTCATTTTTGATGTTTATGGTATATGTTTAAGTTCTTTAGGTCAGCGAAGTTCATTTGGTTATTAGATTTCCCTTTTATTTTCTTCCCCTGTATTTAAGTTTCCCTCACCCTTTGTGTTTCATGCTGCGACTCTTATGTTACCAAGTTTGTATTGTCATGTCTGCGTCTCATGTTTCCTGTTTTATTTTGAAGGTCTGTGTCCTATGTCAAATCTGTTCGATGGCATCATTTAGGGCTGCACAATTAAATGCTAGAAAAATCGCGATCTCAATTTATACTTATGTGCGATCTCGTTTCCAAATGACAACGATGCAAGAAAAGAAAAAAAAAGGAAAAAAAAGATGACGATTGTACCGCATTTTGATCCGGGACATAATCTGCATGAAAACAAGCGCTCACTCCTCCTGCTCAACAAATGACAAGGGCGGAGCCTTATGCCACGTGATACAGAAGCCAGCTGGCAGGGAAAGAACAACGGAGAGCACGTGAGAGAAACTGCCGGAGGGGAGAAAACACAATGAGTGCAGAGGAAAAGCTCGCTGATGGCGGTGAGAATGACAACCCCACTGTAACATTAATTCCAAGAAAAGGTTTTCGTTCCTCCATGTGGAAGTGTTTTGGTTTCAAAGAAAACGATGAGAGTCAAAAATATATCATTTGCAAGCTGTGTTTTGCCATAGTAGCAGCACCGCAAGCTAACACTACGAATTTGTATAACCACCTTAAACGTCACCATAAAGTGCAATATGACGAAGCTGTAAAGGCCAAGAAAGTGACAGGAGAAAATCACTCCCGGTCAGCCACCCAAACATCAATAACGGGAATCTTATACAGCACTTCCCCATACCCGTCAAACTCCCCCAGGCACAAAGAAAATACAGAGGCTATCACATATCACCTGGCTAAAGATATGGCTCCCATCAACACTGTGCAAAACGAAGGATTTAGGAAAATGATCAACACCCTAAACATACACTACACAGTGCCGTCCTGCAACTATTTTTCAAATGTTGCACTACCTGCTCTATACACGCAGTGTCGGGCAAGGGTGGAGACGGAATTACAAGCAGTAGAACATTTCACGGCAACGACAGACTTATGGTCCAGCCGAACTAAGAATTATTTTGTTAATAATTGTGGTTTACATTTTAAGAAACATAGCTATTACCTACCTCTCTCATCACCTTACACACGGAAAGAATACTGTTCAAAATGTTATTCTTAGAAGTATTTTAAGGTTTTGTACGTAAGAGTAGACAAGTGAGATATTTAATGTTTTTATGTTCAGTCTCAACTGTTACAAAGTTGATGTGCAGTTAATAAGTGCAATAAATATTTATATTAGAAAAGAAAATCGTGAGAGAATTGTGATCTCAATTCTAAGCAAAAAAAAATCGTGATTCTCATTTTATGCAAAATCGTGCAGCCCTGGCATCATTGTCACATTTTAAAGATATATAATCTACTTAGTTTTAGGAGTTTTAATCATGTGTTTTCTTAAATTAGTCTTTAAATGTATAAATAGGATGGCCCCGGAGTGTCTTAATAGATACATCCAGAGACAAGAAAGTAATCGTATTACTAGAAGCATTGTGAACGGAAACTGCAAGATATCATATCGCAGATCTAAATTTGGTCAATCGTCATTTTCCATAAAGGCTTGCAATCTGTGGAACACACTTCCGACCAAAATTAAATTGATTACAGACATCAGATCCTTTCCATTGAAGGTTAAAGTTTGATTAAAGGGAAATCAGAGATGTAGTCATTTTAACTAATAATTTTATTTTTATTTATTGTCTATTAATTGTAGTTGTATTTACAATGTATTTTGGCTTTATGAAAATGTATGTTTTATGGTAAAATGTATTTATTTTGATTGTAAGCCCAACAAGCGACAATTGTTGAAAATTAGCAATAGCTCTAAACTTATGTGCGTTACATCAGTTTCATGTTTTGTATGTGGACTATGTCAAACTGCACTGTCCCTTTTAAATAAATACATTCAAATTCAAATGTGTGGGAGAGGCTTTACCATGACATACACCTGGTTACATGGGAAGAAACTTATTATCTAATAGGACATTAGGGTTGTGTGAAATGTGTGTGGCTGGTGGATGAATGTTTTGGGGATTTATTTGGTGGCTAGATTTTTTTTTTTTTTTACCAAGTGGAACCTGTCAGTAAGTTTTGGTTTGATTTATCAGTTTAAGGAGACGAGTATGCTTTGGCAAGTCCTAAAACTAGACTTTCGTATTTTTATATTTTGTAGTATTTTCTTTTCTTTTTTCTTTTTACATTTGAGGAGTGCACTGAGAGTTTTGTTTGAGAATCTGTTGTCCGTTAAGCAGGCCTGCATGATTGGAACTAAAAGTGCTATACAACAGTGTTGCTGGAAAATGATCGTAAAGTGAGCTTCTTCACATTACAATGGGGACTGACTGGACTGATAATGGGGACAAATGGTTCACTGACTTGACAGTGATACGCAGATTTCACCTACTCCAAGCAGACATGGAAAGGGTGGATGTATGTATGTTTTTTCAGGAGCAGGAAGATGACAGCGACATCCTAGGGTCGCAGTAGCTTGTGAGCCATGCAGACTTAATCTTGCAGTTGATAATTTCTGTGTGTATTTACCAGCGCTGTGTTATTCATGTTGTAGTGCCACATTTCTTTTCTTATAAATCATATCACATTAATAATAGTAATATTATTCCCTCACTTTGGTGTTCACCAGTTGTATACATGCATGTAGAATGTTATCACAAGTGGGCCCCATGTTATTGCACCTTCACAGTGGACCCATCGTAAACTGGAAGATCTCCAGACATCCTGCTTTAAGGGAGGTGACGGGTGGTCATAACGTTTCTTAGCGTGGGAGAAGGTCAAGGATGAGCTGGACTGAAGCTTTAGGTATGCATGATGTGCTGTGGAATGTTCTTTGTTTGAGAGTGTCTGTGATGGTGTATATAAGATATAAGGGTGGCGGCCGAATTTCCGAGATGATCCTTGTGTTGGCTGCCATATTTCCATTCAAATTGTAATGTGTTTATTAAAGCCACTTCAAATCCAGCTCACGGGGTGTGTTGCAGCTAATTTTGAAAATTTCCATAAAAATGCGACGTTGTCAAGCAGGATTCCTCAGGTGAGTTGTGCTAAATCACCGGCACGCGATGTCTGGCCATCCTGAGGGAAAATTGCCTCAGTCCCATCATTCTTTTGTTTTCAAAAGGGGGGATCGCGACATATGCTTCAGCAACTCAGACATGCAGGACGTTTTAACAAACCAAGAGAGAGACAGCAAAGAATTTGCAATGGTGAGCTGTTTTTGATTTGGGAGGATTTTCAACCGGACCAATGGGGAAAGCCTTGCTTCCTTACTGCTGCAATTATTGGGTGCAGGTTTCTAGAAACTCAATGAGTTTGGGTATTCTAGTGGGTTGCAGTGGTAAGTGAAGGATCTTAGAAGCTCAAAAAGTTGGGTGTTTTAGTGTATGGTTTGTTGGACTGGTTTGAGGTGGTGGAGAGGATGTCTCACCGCACTGGAGCCAGTGCGCAGTTCATACTCAAGTTTAAAAACAAAACAAAACACTAAGTCCAGGGTATTTTTTATAGGTTTATATTGCCATTTATGCTTAGAAACATATACTCATATATGCTTAGAAGTATACAATCGTTTGTAGATTGGAAGAATGTCTCATCCTAGGAGGTCTGCAGTAACTCTGTGCACCGTGAAAAGAGGAGTACGTTTACTCCTCTATCTGAATGTTCTGACATAGATCACACACATCCTAGGGTCATGAGAGAGGTTGAGTCTTCTCTTTCTGATATATGGTATACCAAACACACCTATATTTGTTTAAGTAGAAATGCCTTTTGTTAAAGTGAACTGCTGGACTTCCTGGCGCCAGCAGGTCTAAGTGAGTCTTCACGGGGTCACATCTTGACCCACCACACACACACACAGACACACACACACACAGACTGTACTCTTTGTTCATATGTATGCCTATGTAAGACGTCACATCTTGGGAAGCGCACTGCGGTCGTGAGTTCTCAGAACCTGCTCTTTGACCACAAGAATGACAACATCACGGAGCGTAAGTTTGGATAACATCATAGGAAGCTCACGGCTCTCCAACGGGAGATTGAGAGACCAGTGTGTTAGAACAGCTTTGAAATTCATATGAGTTGTTCGCATTAAAGTTAAAACCACCATCACTTCATGCGGAGACCCCTTCGGCGCCAGCTGCGGTCTCAAGGCTGGAGCTGAACAACAACACCCTGATAACGACTGTGTTTAGACTGTTCTTCCCATTCTATGCAAGGCCACCTGGGTTGGCTGGAAGACTGTTTACTTAGCCTGGCAGGGCGAAGGACACTGTCTCAGCTGAACTCTGGACACATACACACACACGCACACACACATATTCACATGCAGATTTACACTCATCCCCCCTCCCCCCTCCAAACGCCTTCAACGCTTATTCCCCTCCGATGCTGACGGTGGATCAAGGAGACCAGCGCATAGGTTGCAGGCCCGGATGTACTGTCTACATCGGCTGTCTCTCACCCTTTACCCACCCCTGTTGCTTGTCATGTGTTTCTTCGGTGTATTAAGAGTTTTTTCATGTGCTATGTGCAGAGGTGTTTTTTTCTGTTCTCAAACTGATCTCCCTGTTGGAGCTCAGTCTGGGGGGAGTTATTTTTTCTCCTTATCTTTCCTCATGTGGTGTATTTTCCATTGTTATACCTCTCTGACCTGTCTTCCCCATGTGATGTTTTTGTGTAATGTATGTATGGTCGGAGGGTAAGATGGCGCCGCCATTGCGTGCAATAGGTCGGCAGCCTTATGAAATTTCCCCTTGTGGGAGTAATAAAGGTATATCAATCAATCAATAACATCAATAAAGAGCAGTGCTACGGGGGAGCTAACTGAGAGTGACTGGGGTCCGAGCGGAAGGAACGGCACTCTTCACAGTTCTCTCCCTCATGCACGAGATTACACAAAGAGCTCTGGTGACTTGCGTCTTGCTTTTGCCATTGTAATTGTCTTGTCGTTCCAGCAATAGTTCTGTGCTAGACAAACCTATCAATGGCACTCAAAAATCTGTCAAAAACTGTTTTAGTAGACTTTGCTAAGCTACGAAGCCGCAACGCTTGATGGATTGTCGGAGCATTACAGCTACCGTAGTCAGGAGCCTCACGACTCATAGTAATCTGGGTCCAAAACTCCGTCCCCTTAACGTCCCAAAGTCAAACGAACACTGAGAGTTAAAAACTAAGTTCTTTCATTTTTAATAAGATGATCAGCGCTGCTGCTTTACCAGGTGTAACAATTAAGTTCAACATCCAGGCATCCATGAAAAAAGAATTTATTAAATTTAACGGAGATAGAAGTTAGCAGGAAATGAGCAAAAAGTTAGCTTGCTGGTTTCGCTAGTTACCTAAACATGATGTATCATGTTCGGACTGAGAGATTTCTGGAAAAAAATAAAACGTACAGCTCTGCTATCACTTCCAACATAAATGAAGACAAAACAATACACAACAGTGAACTTTGTAGGGTTACTGAAGTTGGGCTAGCTGGTATATTATGCTGTGCTAGTGATCGCTAGCGATACAGCTATGTTAGCATAACAAAGCATATCACATTGAGGCTGGAGGATCAACTTTTTTTTTACTCGATAAAAGTTACCGATGTTTTTTTTTGACAAATGCAATCGCATGGAAATACGCTGTAAATGGACCAAACTTCAGTAGGGGAGAACAACTGAGATAATCCATTCACAATACGAGGTTAGTCACTAATGTAAGATAAGATAACCTTTATTAGTCCCACACATCGGAAATTTGTTTTGTTACAGCAGAAAGTGGACAGTGCAAAGTTAGCATAACATAGGGAATGTTGTATTTCCTAAAAATAGATCCGAAAGGCAGCATGTACATGGAGAACAGAGTTGGACCCAAAACAGACCCCTGTGGCACACCACAACACACAGGGGTGGAGGAAGAGAAAAAGACCTCTCTGACACGGCACCATTTTAAACCATGATAAAACCATGGTAAAACCGTGCCTTCTAGACCAACGACGTGTTCAAGTCTTGATAAAAGAATGCTGTAATCAACTGTGTCAAAGGCAGCAGTCAAATCTAAAAGGACTAAAACAACAGAGCAACCTGAGTTGACAGTTAAAAGAAGATCATTAAAAACTTGTAAAAGCGCAGTCTCAGTACTGTGAAGAGATTTAAAACCAGACTGGAACACTTCACAAATGCCATGAGTGTCTAAAAAGGTCTGAAGTTGCTTGAAAACAACCTTTTCCAAAGTTTTGGACTTAAGAGAGTTTAGAAATTGGCCTGAAGTTAGAAACTACATTTGGATCAAGAATTTTCTTCTTAGTAATGGGTTGCACAACAGCATGTTTAAAAAACAGCTGGTAGACAACCTGTTGACAATGAATATTTAATAAAAATAAAATACTAGGTCCAATGGCATGAAGAGTTTCTTTAAGGAGGCGAGAAGGAAGAATGTCTTGTGGGGAATTAGACGGTCTTAAGTGATCAATTACTTCCTTCAGTGCAGAAAAGGTCAAAGGCTCAAACTGCTGAAAAACAGCCGAGCATTTACAAGGTGGATCTAGGTCTAACACTGCCTGGGAATACAGTGTTCGTAAGGTTGAGATTTTTTTAATGAAGTGATTCAAAAAGTTTTCACAAAGTGCAAAGGAAGCCTCCATGGGAACAGTGGCACAGGGGTTAATCACAGAATTAAAAATATTAAAAAGAACTCAGGGCTTATGAAAGTTGGTAGAAATTACACCGGATAGGAAGGCAGATTTTGCAGCTTTAACAGTTTTTTGATATTTTGTTAAGCAGTCACGCAGGATGCCCAAAGACACCTGGAGCTTGTTTTCTTTCCATTTTCTCTCTGCACGTCGACATTCACATCTGAGAGCGTGGGTGGTTTCATTCAGCCAAGGTTAATGTGAAGATTTGGTGCATTTAGTCCTTAGCGGAGCAACAGAGTCAATGATAGCGCAGCATATTGAGTTAAAAAGGTTAACTAGGTCATCAGCTGATAGTTTCGCACCGGGGTTGGTATCACAGAGGACCGAGTTAGTAAAAGCGGAGGAAAAGCGAGCAGCAGTTACTGAATTTATCATGCGCATCTGATGCACAGGTCGCTCGCTGTCCAACTCCACGTTACGCACTATACATAACTGGAAAATGATCCGATATCCCACAGTCCTTGATTTCTGTAATACAGACATCAAGACCATATGCCAGCACCAGATCAAGTGTATGACCTTTCTTATGAGTTGGATCACTCACCCACTGAGTGAGATTAAAAGTGTCAATAAGGGCAAGGAAATCTTTTACTAGTGGTCCAGTCTCACAGCATACATGGATGTTAAAATCACCAGCAATTAAAACACGGCCATATCCTAACATAAGATTCCCCAGTAAGTCAGCAAAATTGAGATTAAAATCCTTAACGCATTTCGGTGGACGATAAACCACCGCGCAGACAGCTGATGGAGCGCAGTTCATTTCCAAAAGCTGCCCCTCAAAGCTTGCATATGAAACAGGTGGCATTTGCCGACAGCGAAAATGGTTTTTAAATACTTAAGCTAGCCCTCCACCTCTACCATTGGTCTGGGGAGAGCTGAAAAATGAACAATCGGGGGGAAGGAGTTCCGAGAAAGAAGAAAACTCACCGCGTCCAAGCCAAGTTTCCATCAGGAATCTAAAATCCAGTCCCGACGAGATATAAAAGTCATCTAAGATGAAAGTCAGCTGATCAGCTGATCATTGATCAGTTTCATGATTGAAGTAGCAACAGCAGATACTCACAGATGCTGTCTTTACAAAAGATAAAAATAAAAACTAGGCCGTTGTTTATTGGCAGCCCAAGACTGTGATGATAAAAGGCTTGATTTTGGACATAGTGTTTTTAGTGATGACATTTCTGGCAATATGACGTTTTTGTTTATTTGCCGAACATATCTCCAAAAATGCACGTCATTGTTGAGAAACTGCACAGCACAGCACACTGGTTTTGCATGCGTGAGGTCGGGTCCAGGATCCAAGACTACTAAGGTTATGAGCTGGGTTACGCTATGTCGCAAGTTTTTGTGTTGTGAAGTGCTTTTGTGATATTTAAAGGATCGGATTTAATTTTGTATTTCTTTTCGATAACCGATCGAGTAATTTAGGTGAGTATTGGACCAATACGTAATATTGGATCTGTCCGTCTCAAATCTCAACTGCAGGGGCAGAATAATCCCCTAGTCTGCGGAAAAACATGTCTCAGGGCAGTTTACCCCTGAGATTGAAGAAAGAAGAGGAGGAAGAACGCAGAAAATCACCCAACACTGAGTGTTAAATTAGAGAATGTCAAAAGCTCCTACAAGAGAGGTTCTAGTTTTAGTACAGAGAGAAGAAAGACACACAGGAGGAGATGGTTTTGTGGGAGAGCAAAAAACACTTAGCCAGATGAGCGTGTTTAGTATGGGACTGACACTTGTAGAGCATATTTTAATGGAATAGACGTGGACTACATTGAAGTGGAAACACCAGCTGAATAGTGTGAGTGTAGCCTGAGGCTATGTCAACACTAACGCGTTTTTGTTTAAAAATGCATCGTTTTCTCTCCATTTTGGCATCCGGTCCACACTGAGATGGCGTTTTCGCTGACGGAAAGCGCAGTTGTTTGAAAACGCTTATGAAAACAAATACATCTGTAAACGGTGGATTTGCGACAGCACAGCACTTGTTTTGTTTGCTCTCAATTTTGACAGTCTTATTAAAGATTAATATCAGTCTGTACATGCTCCAGATTTCTTGAAATTATTTAACTCTCAATCACTTTAGCAACTTTTTACTTTTGTGTTACTCACAGCAACAAGTCCACCTCATTGTTAGTCCATTTAATAAACTCTGTGCTTTTCCTCAATATTTTGCTGACACGTTTCAAAGAGCCGGTGTTCTGGGAATCCATCCTACCATAGCTGGACTGGCCACCGCCACCGGCATTTGCCCGATGGGGTTTTTTCTTCTTCGTTTTTTTCCGTAACGGTATAAACACTGAAAGGTGGTGGATTGGCCAGATGAAGGGAGATGTGTAAAAATAATTCAATTGTTTGGTGGTGGCTATTGCGGAGCTTCTACAGGGAGTGCAGAATTATTAGGCAAATGAGTATTTTGTCCACATCATCCTCTTCATGCATGTTGTCTCACTCCAAGCTGTATAGGCTCGAAAGCCTACTACCAATTAAGCATATTAGGTGATGTGCATCTCTTTAATGAGAAGGAGTGTGGTCTAATGACATCAAAACCCTATATCAGGTGTGCATAATTATTAGGCAACTTCCTTTCCTTTGGCAAAATGGGTCAAAAGAAGGACTTGACAGGCTCAGAATAGTCAAAAATAGTGAGATATCTTGCAGAGGGACGCAGCAGTCTAAAAATTGCAAAGCTTCTGAAGCGTGATCATCGAACAATCAAGCGTTTCATTCAAAATAGTCAACAAGGTCGCAAGAAGCGTGTCGGAAAAACCAAGGCGCAAAATAACTGCCCATGAACTGAGAAAAGTCAAGTGTGCAGCTGCCAAGATGCCACTTGCCACCAGTTTGGCCATATTTCAGAGCTGCAACATCACTGGAGTGCCCAAAAGCACAAGGTGTGCAATACTCAGAGACATGGCCAAGGTAAGAAAGGCTGAAAGACGACCACCACTGAACAAGACACACAAGCTGAAACGTCAAGACTGGGCCAAGAAATATCACAAGACTGATTTTTCTAAGGTTTTATTGACTGATGAAATGAGAGTGAGTCTTGATGGGCCAGATGGATGGGCCCGTGGCTGGATTGGTAAAGGGCAGAGAGCTCCAGTCCGACTCAGACGCCAGCAAGGTGGAGGTGGAGTACTGGTTTGGGCTGGTATCATCAAAGATGAGCTTGTGGGGCCTTTTCGGGTTGAGGATGGAGTCAAGCTCAACTCCCAGTTCTACTGCCAGTTTCTGGAAGACACCTTCTTCAAGCAGTGGTACAGGAAGAAGTCTGCATCCTTCAAGAAAAACATGATTTTCATGCAGGACAATGCTCCATCACACGCATCCAAGTACTCCACGGGTGGCTGGCAAGAAAGGGTATAAAAGAAGAAAAACTAATGACATGGCCTCCTTGTTCACCTGATCTGAACCCCATTGAGAACCTGTGGTCCATCATCAAATGTGAGATTTACAAGGAGGGAAAACAGTACACCTCTCTGAACAGTGTCTGGGAGGCTGTGGTTGCTGCTGCACGCGATGTTGATGGTGAACAGATCAAAACACTGACAGAATCCATGGATGGCAGGCTTTTGAGTGTCCTTGCAAAGAAAGGTGGCTATATTGGTCGCTGATTTGTTTTTGTTTTGTTTTTGAATGTCAGAAATGTATATTTGTGAATGTGGAGATGTTATATTGGTTTCACTGGTAAAATAAATAATTGAAATGGGTATATATTTGTTTTTGTTAAGTTGCCTAATAATTATGCACAGTAATAGTCACCTGCACACACAGATATCCCCCTAAAATAGCTAAAACTAAAAACAAACTAAAAACTACTTCCTGTGCACAGAAAAGAAGATCAGACACCAGCGAGGGAGGATAAGAAAGACAGACGCAACAACGTTGTCATCCCTTATGTAGCCGGTGTATCAGAGAAACTCAGGAGAGTTTTCTCCAAGCACGACATCCCAGTGTACTTCAGACCCAGCAACACACTCAGACAGAAACTGGTTCACCCGAAAGACAAAACTCCAAAATACAGACTTAACAACGTGGTGTATACTGTACAGTGCAGTGAGGAATGCCCAGACCTCTACATTGGAGAGACCAAACAGCCACTTCACAAGCGCATGGCACAACATAGAAGAGCCACCTCCACAGGACAAGACTCAGCAGTCCATCTGCATCTTAAGGATAAAGGTCACTCTTTTGAGGATGCCAACGTCCACATTTTGGACAGAGAGGACAGATGGTTTGAAAGAGGAGTGAAAGAGGCCATCTATGTCCACTGTGAGCGACCATCTTTGAACAGAGGCGGTGGTTTACGACACCAACTGTCTGTCATCTATAATCCAGTTTTGAGTTCCCTCCCCAGACGCCTTAATGCCCACTCACATCCTGGGCCATCTGACCTCAGGAATTCACATGACAAGGTGGGGCCAGGTTTCACAATGAGCTCACCCGAAACCCTGGCTGATTAGGTCCCACACCCGCTTTCACACCTTGCCTCATGTGATTAGAGGATCACCAAGGGTCCTTTGTCCCTCTTTGGGGGGAAACTCCCACTTGGTTTAAATCTGGGACTCTCGGCCATTTGACCTTAGAACTGAAGAAGCTTCTCGGATAGAGGTGAAACGTCTTCAAGCAACTTAAAGAAGTCCAGACGCTTTTCTTTGCAAACTCCTTTGACTATGATGCCAGTATTTTCCCAAATTTTCTAGATACTGCGGACGGACAAGCGCCTGTTTTTGTGCGTTGTGGTTAGCAACAACGACGGTTGAACCATCGCGTGTCCGCTTGTGTATGTACCACATAAACCTTTCACAATAAAGCTCAAGATCCTGTTGAGACTTTTCAAAATAAACTGAATCACAAGAAAGAGCAAATTATTTACGGATGAGAAGTAAAAAAGTGCCGCCAGGTGCTAAAAAATAAACCTTAGACTCAAACGCTTTTCCCCGCAGCACGCCGTGTACTAAATACTCACAAAGAGAACGGCGGCTATTACAACTTATGTATAAAAATGTATCGTTTCATGCATCGGTTTAAACACTCGACTCCAGCTCCTCACACACAGCTATTAAGGTGTGTGTGAGGAATGCTCCTCAGATCAGCCTTTAGAATAGGACTTCATAGGATGATCTCCAGATGCGTCTGTATTTTATTTACTCCCAGCCAGGGGCAATTCTAGGATCAGACCATTAAAAAACACTCCCAAAAAAGAATAAATTATTACAAAATATGAATAAAAACTATTAAAAATGCAGGCAACTTTTCCTGTGGTAGAATGTATACAATGTATGAAAAAATCTTTACTGCAGATACTAATTTTACTAATTTATTAATAATAATTTTGTGTTGTAAGATTTATGAGTTTCATGCTTTCATAGTGGTACTTGGGAGAGCTTGACATTTTTATCAGGTGGTACACACTGTACAAAGTTTGAGAAACACTGATAAGTGTATGTGTGCTTTTGGAAAACATTTTAAGCTGCAGTACAGAATCTTTGAAACAAGCCAGGTTATAACATTTTTAGAATATAAAACAAATAAACAGAGCATCTGCTTCTCTTTACAGCTCCTCACTCCACCAGGGCTGTTTGGCACTTTCTGATAGTGTGCAAATGTGATCTACGTACTGTGGCAGTCATACAGACAACTGGACAGTCCAAAAGTTGGCCTACCTATTACTGGCTGAGGTTTTAGTAGAGTTCTGGCTGAACCACATAAAATATATCATTAATTTTAATCTCCCCAATCAATTACAATGTTATGTTGGAATGTTGGTAAAGAGGGTCAAAAATGTTTCAACCCAGTTTGTTTTGCAGATTCTGTATAGCAGCTTTAATATAGGGAGAACACAACTTCCAGATTGTATGAGTAAAATCAGGTTTTGTCTCTTTGTCAGTTTAACAGTTTCTGTTTTGCCTCTCAGTTGTCTGTTTTCTTACCTGGTTCTTCCTGAACTTGTACTTTCTCCTCACGTTCCCTTCTTTCCTCTCTCCCTCTTTGGACTGACAATCATACACAAATGGATTGTATTCAATTAGATGAAAATTTACATTAATATGAAAAAAATTCTATTTAGATCACTAACAAAAAGTCCTCTCTCAGTATCCATTGCAAACAGGACAGTGGTAACAACAGCAGGCTACGGACAATCTTAAGTTTTAGATTTTAAATAGGCTGTATACATTTCAATGGGAGCAACAGGACGGTCAGATGTGGCTGATTTGACTACAGAGTAGGACGGATTGTAGAGTAGCAAACATTGTCGGAAAAGACGTTTTCAACACAGCAGGTTACCTGGGTGTGATATTTTTCTGCTAAAAAGAAACATGGTCTGATTCCTACCTAACTATTTAAAGAGTAACTGAAGGTTAAATGCAGCTAACATGTCCTGTTAGGCCAGACACTCACACCTCCGCTCCGCTGTGTCTCAGCCATCATCGCTCTGGCTGAAGCACCCCCAAAAATGCACCAATATCGCCCCTGCTTCCAGTGCAAATGAGGACATCTGATTTTGGAAGTAAAAGTCTCCGCCTGATTGCTGCCATCAAAAAGAATCGTACTTCAACAGCTCCTGGATGAGGTCTTCTGCTGCTCTCCTCGGTATCTGTTCACAGTTTATTGTGAAGCCGTTGAGAGAAGAGTGAGGCTGCGTCCAGCCCGGATAGATTGGAAAACGGCGTTCTCTTCTGAAAACATTCCATGTCCACACTAGCTGTCCTCGCTACCTAGCCTGACCTGTCTCCCCAATGTGATGTTTGTGTATTGTATGTACGGTCGGCAAGGTCTGTCATCTCAGTTGTGGGCAAAAGACCTGCAACTGACAAATAAAGGCTATCTCATTATCTCATCTCGAAAACTTCAGATTTTAAGATCTTTTCATGCAGTGTGTGACTTTGTGACACTTTATAGCGTCACAAATGTATGTGACAATGTATGTGACACTTCATACATTGTATACATTCTACCACAGGAAAAGTTGCCTCCATTTTTAATAGTTTTTATTCATATTTTGTAATAATTTATTCTTTTTTGGGAGTATTTTTTAATGGTCTGATCCTAGAATTGCCCCTGGCTGGGAGTAAATGAAATACAGACGCATCTGGAGATCATCCAATGAAGTCCTATTCTAAAGGCTGATCTGAGGAGCATTCCTCACACACACCTTAATAGCGTAAGGGGGACGGGCGCCGGGTGTAGCCCTTTGGCACCCCTGCTCAGTAGGCTTCCACTACTCTCTGTCTCTATTATACACCCTGGGGTTGTTCAGTAGCAAGCGATGCTTATGATTGTGCCAGAGCACATTTTGAACAACACCATGGGAATTTCGGATTTTACACAGGTGGTTGGATGTTACACTCTGGATATGGAAGGAAGGTGAGGATTATTAACCCTCTGTGGTCCACCGACACACTGCACCTCCAAATCACATGACTATTTTAAGCTAACATAGCAACAAGCTGCAGTCTCTATTTTAGCCCACATTGAAAGTTCAGACTTCAAAGTTTTTAAATTTTAATTACAGGCCAGGAAATCTAGAGTTATGATAATATATATACGCCACGCTTTTTACTAAATACTGTCGTCACGTTTTTATGTGTGTGTGTGTGTGTGTGGTTTAAGCGTTTTCTAAGGACAGGGCAAAAACAGTAAAGAAAGGAAAAAAAGCCACCTCTTTCCTATCGGTGGAAAAATGCACCATGTCGACCAATTTAAAAAAAAAAAGTCAACATGTGGGATTTGGTTCTTTAGGAAGAGAGAAAAGTTTTGGGAGTGACGGTAACGGCAGCGAGACAGAGCGAGCCAGTGAGAATGAGAGAGAGAGAGAGAGTTTTTAGATGTGGGAGATTTGTGACGTTTAGTGTGGAGTGTATACTTAGTGTATTGTGTTGTCTTGTGTAGTTGTTCTGTTGTGTAGTCGTTTTGTTTTGTGTGTCAGTGAGGGCACTAATGAATGTCACAAAGGCACATTGCTGTGTAAACACAGTCACTAAGTAGAAAACCAGCAGAGTGATACACCTCCTGTTGTCAGGCCTGCAGGTTTATCCCTGTGCTGTGTTCTCCTCTGTCTTTTGGTGTAGGGCTGTGCGATATGACCAAAATCTCATATCCCGATATTAAGACATCTATCGTCCGATAACAATATAAATCACAAAAATGTAACATTTTCTGTAAATTCTGGGAATGTCGGGCAGCTCGACTTGCGTGAAGTGTTTCCAGCTGGGCGTCGCATACCTGGAGTCGAGTGTTTTAACTGATGCATGAAACGATACATTTTTAGACATAGGTTGTAACGGCCGCCGTTTTCTTTGTATTATTACACAGCGTGCTGCGGGGAAAAGCCTGTTCTAATGTTTGAGTCTAAGGTTTATTTTTTAGCACCTGACGGCTCTTTTTTGCTTCTCATCCGTAAATACTCTGCATCTTTCACGTGATTCAGTTTATTTTGAAAAGTCTCAACAGGATCTTGAGCTTTATTGTGAGAGGTTTATGTGGAAAATAAACAAGCGGACACGAGGTGGTTTTACCGTCGTTGTTGCTAACGACAACACATAAAAACAAGCGCTTTTCCGTCCGTAGTAGGGGTAACGATATAACGATATAAATTTGGCCAACGATAGAGATTTTGACTATATCGCTCTATCGCGATAGCGCATGTTGAAGATGTCATCAAGCTGTGCCTGTTTTGGTCAAAAGCATCGCAGCGGCTACAACCATTATCATCTGCAAATTATGCCCGGCGACAGTCATAGCAAAGAGATGAAGCACTTTTGAAATAGTGGGAAGGCCAAAAATTGCGCTTCCTCCACTTCCGTAACATTGATTCATTAATGTTGAATTCTCTCGCAGCTGTTCTATTCCCATGTTGTTGCAGTATATTAATAACTAACCTTGTATTGTGGATGAATAATCTCAGTTGTTTTCCTGACTGAAGTTTGGCCCGTGTATAGCATCCTGCTATGCGATTGCATTTGTCCCTGACCACCAGAATCCCTCACGTTAACTTTTATCGAGTGGAAAAAAAAGTTAGCGTTCATCCTCCAGCTTCACTGTGCTAATGTTATGCTAACATAGCTGTGTCACTAGCAATCACGTAGCACATTATATACCTGGTAGTCCAACTTCAGTAACCCTGTAAACGCCACTGCTGTTTAGTTTCCTGTCTTCATTTATGTTTGAAGTGGTACTAGAGCTGTACGTTTTAATCAGTTTCAAAAATTTATCAGTCAGAACATGGTATGTCATGTTTAGGTGGAAACTAGCGAGCTAACTTCCTGTTAACATCTAACTCCGTTAAATTTAACAAATTCTGTTTTCATGGATGCCTGGATGTTAAACTTAATTATTACACCTGGTAGAGCAGCAACGCTGATGATTTTATTAAAGATGAAAGAATTTAGACCGTTTTTAACTCTGTGTTGTTTGACTTTGGGACCTGAAGGGGACGGAGTTTTGGACCCAGATTACTCAGCGAAGCTCCTCACTACGGCAGCCGTAATGCTCTGATAATCTATTAGGCAGTGCGGCTTACCAAAGTTGTACTAAAACATTTTTTAACAGATTTCTGCAAGCCAAAATCGGTTCGAGGTCAGTAAGCACAACCAGAAATCATACATAAGGCACGCTCTCGATTTTTGAGAAAATTAAAGGATTTTAAGTGTGCCTTATAGTGTGGAAAATACGTTTTACAGAAGAAAAGAATATATCGTGATATATATCGTTACCGCACGTGCTTCAAATTATATCGCGATATGAATTTTAGGCCATATCGCCCAGCCCTAGTGTGGTTATATTAAATATAAGAGAAAGAGAGAACTTTAGGAAATTAATACAGCCACTACAGTGACCATCAAAATAATGAAAAAAATATTGCCGTAAACAGTTTGTTTTGCGACACCACGAAACAAATGACAGCGTAAAATGAAACGATAGACGTTTTTATATCGTCATCTGATATATATCGTTATATGAACAGCCCTATTTTGGTGGACAAACTTTTCTTTAACTGGCACACATCATTTGTGGGGCATCTTATTGCGACACCTGATTGTTCCCTCATTTTAGTTTTAGTAATATTTTTAAATGGTTGTACAAAATGAAAAAAAAAACGGCAGGTGTATTGGCTGCATTTTTAGATAAATAGTTGTATATGTTTACAAAATGTACAATTTATATTTGCATTTCAAGTTATAAAAATTTACTCAACATGCATGTGTTTGTTTTACATTTAAAAAAGTACTACTAGGATTTTAAGTTCTTTGTGAGATTTCAGATCAGTAATAGTAATATTAATAGTAATAGTAGTACTAGTGCAGTATGTCAGTGAAAAAAATAACTAAATTCAGTTGAGCTGAAAAGAATGATACCAAACAAGGCAAGGGAGTCAAAAATGGCCGGTTGTATTTCAGACCTCAGTGAGTTAATCCAACAAATCATGAAAAATTAGGTTTCAACTTTTGTTCATGACAGTGCAGATTTCTGACACTTTGTGTAATTTAAGCTCTAACAATGTGATTGTTTTCTAACAAAAAACAGTTTGAAACTTATTTTACAGGCTATACAGTACATAATATCAAAACTCACATGTTTTATGTAACTAAAGTGTGTAATTATGTGGGCTACAGACAATAACTAAGTTATAGACTATATTTATATGTAAAACGTGTATACTTACTGCATTTGAATCATTTTAACCATATGTAACCACCTGCATATGTGTTCTCTACATCCCCATAACTCCACTGTATACCAAGCGATCTATTATTCTCAACAGAGATAAACTCAACATAAACTGAACCCACATTAAAGTTAGCTCGGTGCTTACCTTTAGATGAGCCCACAAACCCGATTTGTACGGTCCAACTTTGCACGTGCGCAGTAAGTATCGGGGAGTCCCAATCCATCACTATCTTTTTATTTTTTGTTTTTGTCTACATTATATTAAATGTCAAATTATCGTAAACATTTTAAGAGACACTTATTATTCTTAACATCTTAACAGATACTCTGACCGTAACTATCGTAAAATGCTTCAACCGGAAGTAGACACCTTTCGCGCATGCGGGGTAACGATCGGGTTTCCGGTACGGATCGGGTAGTATTATCAGGGGTTGTTAACAGTCTGTCCCTCTTGTTGCTGCTGGAATTAGCCGTTTCCATCGGGCTGAGTAGTCATGCTCGCTGTTTCTTTGAGTTGTGAAAGGGAGGTTTTTCACTGCCGGAGGTTTCGTGTTGTTGCTTTTCTTCATGTTCGGGCTGAAACGTTATCAATATAACTCAAAGGAGTAGATTAAATAACTTCCAGATGAAAACATCGGGACTTTAGTGAGGAGTTCAGACGGATGCGACTGCTCAGTCCGCCATCTTCCGGTTTCCTCCGTACGGATCGGGTAGTGAACTAGTGACACTCCTCTCCTGCACACACACTTTGCTTCGCCCCCTTTCCCCAGCTCTGCTGTGATTTGTGGCTGTGTGGTCACGTGACTCAGCTGCACAACGTAACCACGTGGGTTGTTATTTCAAAGTTAGCGCCTATCTCCTTTCCCTAAACTCTTTCCTTGGCCTCGAGGAAAACGTCATCGTGAGAAGGAGAATTGCTAAGGACTCAGGGAAAGAGAGGAGCGGTGCTGAGAATTAGAACAGCCTTTTTTTAGTAGTGCACACAGCTAACTCTCTCTGCTGAATATGTAAAGAATAAAAGTGTTACTGTGTTAGATGCCTGAATGTTGCTCATGGTCTGATGGGAAATAATGTTTTCTATTCTTTAGCACATGGAACAGTCAGCCGTTCACAGAGTTCAGGTTTAAAGGATGAAATCGTTTACTGATGCATCTCTCCTCTGGATAAATCTGTTCAATGACAAAAAGACTGAGGTGATGGTTTTTGGTCGCCCTAAATGTGTATTTAGATGCCAGCTGATGACTGTCCCTTAATGTAATCAGAACTGAGCATAAACCTAGAGGAGATTGTGCTTGTGCTGTAGCAGCACCAAAACTGTGGAACAATCTGCCTTTAGAGATAAGACAGGCCTCTCCTGTTTGTTTGTTTGTTTATTATTATTTGATTCTATGCTGTTTTATCTTGTTTTAAATATAGGGCTTTTTTAATGTTTATGTATTTTTATTTATGTATTTTTTACCATTTTGTTTTATTCTTTTGGTCCTGTGTTGGGTATTTTAAAGTGCTTTATGAATAAAGATGGTTTGGATCGGATTGGATAAAATTAAATACATATTGTTTTCTTAGAATTTACTGTTGTGATCCAGTGTACCTCTTTTTCTCCTCCTTGTTAAGGATCTCTGTGACTGCAATAAAATTCCCTCCATCCATCACTGAACTGCACTGAAGTAAAACTTAATCCTAAGGGCTGCAATACACCAAAGGACATCACTAATAAACACTAATTATACAGAACCTTAAGCTCACTTTGATTAGTCAATATATATATAATCTTGAGCTCATACTTTGTTCTCTGTTCTTCTGGCACCAACTTTTTTTTTCTGCAAGTAAGATTAGTTGTTAAGAACTATCTTCAGTGTAAAGAAGAACAAGAAGTATTGGAAGTGATTGTACAGCCCCACAGAGCACATCATCAAGTTTGTCCAGGATTACATGAAGAGAGAGAAGGATGTGAGGAAGACTACATCCACAGAAGATCTGTGCTCAGTTCTCCAAAATGTTTAGAACAACCTACCAGCCGAGTTCCTTCAAAAAAATGTGCAAGTGCACCTAGAAGACTTGATGCTGTTTTGAAGTGTGTTCACACCAAGTATTGATTTGATTTAGAGTTCTCTTTTGTTCATTCACTGCATTTTGTTGATTGAGCTAGCAGGGCTCAAACTAGAACACCGATCAGTCATATTTGTAGGTAATAACCTTCAACTATTAAAATACATTTTGCTAAAGTGACTGTAATGTCTCCTGTATTTGAACAAAATACGAGAACACAGATAACCAATGTTGTGATAACCTTTATCTCTCACCTGGGTTTGCTGGTTTTGTCAAGTCAATTAATACAAAGGAGGACTGGCTTTGTTGAGCTTCCTCGGTTAAAACACTAACACAGGTACACACTTAACCTGTATTTTTGTAGGAAAATTACATTCTGGCAACTTAAGCTCACCATCTGCAAACTTAACATGTGAAGTTCAAGATTACAGAAAACAAACTGAAGCAGAATTAAAGAGAAACTCTATATTTGTTTCTTTATCAGTACCTGTGAGAAGACTGTTCATACTGTGTTGTTCTCTCTACAAAGGTTTCTACCAATAAATCTCAGAAAGACACACATTTACACATTTATCATCAGGTCCCGAGCTACTACTAAAGATACTGTTACTGTGGTACGTGCATATCTTTGGAAATAATGAAATAGGTGGCAAAACTGGAGAATTATAATCAGTTAATTAACTAAAAAGATAGAAAACAAGTAGAAAACCAAATTGAAAGGAAATATGTGTCGGTGTGGCCATATTCATCAGCATGAACATCAGACAACTTCAGGTTCTGTCACGACCGGGCAGCCAACACAAGGAAGAGGACTCAGATGCAGACACCACACAGAGGCTCGGAGGAACAGTGTACAACAAGATTTTATTTTGGCAAAATCACTAAATATGAACTAAAGGTGAGAGGCAAATGAATGTACCCTCTGGAATTGCTCAAACCCATACACTAACACACAATGCTACAAACTCAGGGGGACTAAGAAACTGAAAATTAACCCACACTATGGCAAGCAAGAGACTCAGAGTAACAAGATTCAATACTAGAACATTAGTGGGACACTATGAACAAGAGCTGAACTATGAAGTACTAAGCTATATTAGAGCAATCTCAGTAATTCACTCAATAGTCACAAAAACATGAAATCATGAGACAAGAGTCAGACTACATGTGTTGTAGCAGAGTAGTTGGGGTCTGGGATGCGGGTCCTCCCTGCTGCTGCAAAGCCAGGGGCGGTCTGCTCGTCTCCACCCCAGGGAAAAGGGAAACATACATCACAATAAAATATCATACGATATAATCACACACACACACACACACTTTGAACTACACTGAAGTGTTTTAAGAACCTATGTAGTTATAAGATTATATATTGTGAAGATTTAATAATTAGGATTAATGTGTGACCTTTGACCATGTTGTGACTGTGGAATTACAGGGATTATTTTACATAACCATCATCTTATCATTGCATTAATTATCATTTCATCAAAGTGGTTATTGAAGCTGCTGGCATTATGTTATAATTTATATTATAGGGGTTATCCTAATCAAATATTAACATGTTTATTACAGGTGCAGTTATAACTACTTTAAAATGATTGAGTTAAATATATATATATCATAACTCATATGCTGAGTATATTGGTATAGTAAAATAGTAGCTGAGCAAAGGCCTGAATGTATTCAGCTTCTTGTGGTATTTGAGTTTGCTTAGTTACAGGTGACGGAAGGATGTCCAGTCCATGGTGACCTCAAAGGCCTTAGGTCATCACTATATTCGGAAGAGTATGCCACAAGGAGGAACCTCTGTGTTTGCATTTAATTCTTAAAATACATGAATGTTCTGTACATGCAAATTATGTGCTTGTAAACGCAAGAAGGGGCGTTACAATACCCTGATGTTATAAAAGCAATCTAGAGTGTAATTTGGGTAGAGATGTACAACTGTTTTGCAGTTTGCACCTCTCCACGCTGCGTGCATTCATTAAAATCAATTGTTTGAACCACCTCTTCTGGACCATCATTGTTTTACTCTCATCCTCAATTTCGGACTCGTAACATTTGGTGCATTGGCCGAGGGTTGAGGGAGAGAAGGTGGAGGTTGAGACCGAGAGGGTCCAAGGTGCTCAAACAGGCAGACACGAGTCAGTGGTCGAAGTGAGTGGACATAAGCCGGCTTATTCAAAGGTAAGGCACTACCTGTTGAATTATTTCCAAACAGTGCTGAATTGGTTCTGACAAAATTGAAAGTCTACTCACTGAAAATTACTGGTAAAGGTCTGTTTTGGTTTTGGTGAAAATCTCATGAGAAGTTGAAGTTGAAGTAATGATAAGAAAAAGAGTAAAAGTGAGTTAGAGTCTCACTAAAGGTACCGGGTTAAAGTCCCAAAGGAATAAGAATAAAGAGGATTTAGGATAAAGAGAATTTAGAATAATAGGTAATTGGTGAAGTTTGTGACATTAAAGTCTCAATTGAATATAAAGCCGGGCTTGGACACCGATATGGTGGGTTTGTGATTTTGGGGTGTCTTCAAAAAATTAAATTGTATAGAACGGGACTCTGGGAGTCTAACAAGTGCATTTGTCGGAAGGTGACGCTTCCAATTTGTCGGTGACGATCGACATCTTCCTCGGGGAGGGATAGTTCACTTGGCAAGTGTGGAGAACTACGACACTCCAAAATAGCCACTGACTGGGTCAGTTTGCCGTCCGGGGCGGTGGTTTGCACTTTTTGGTCAGTAGAAACCGGGTTTCGGGCGTGTAACTTTTAACTTAAAACTTCGGGGAAGCCTGGGATGTGAAATGTCCCCAAAACAGAGCTTTTCGGCAGGGGTTGAGTTGGTTGACGCTTTTAAATTGTGTAGGGTTTTAGATATTTGACCACGGTCCGGGGCCGAGACTGGTTAAATTGATCACAAAAAACTCAGGGAGTTTGTCCCTTGGAGGGTTAATTTAAAAATTGTCTAAATTGTGTAGGTTTTGGAATGAGAAGCCTAAAATCTGGGCAGTTGTAATCATAGGACGTCTGTGTAAATATATTAAGAGACTTGTCTGAGTCTGTGAGTCAGGCTGGTATTATTTTTAGACTGTGTGTGTGTGTGTGAGAATGCAAATAAGGCAGCTGAGAGGTCAATAGAGTATGAGGAAGTTAATAGGGACTGCTAGACATTGCTGGTGCATGTACTTAAGATGCTGGTTTTGTTTATTACAATATGTAAGTAAAGTTTTATTTCTTGCCATGACTGTATGACTTTTTGAGGGGTTTTGAGATAGGATACATAAACTGTTGATACTTAAGACCGTTACCTGGGTTCTGAGAACTGAAATTGAATTTGAGATAATTTAATTAATAAAGATGTCTGTAAGCGATGTGTGTTTTGGGGTGTCGAAGTAAGATGTTTTAGGATTTTTAGATGGGTTTTGTTTCAGTTTGAGATAATATATACAGTTACATTTTCTGTGTGTGTGTTGTTGAGTGACAACATGCGCACTTTAAATTGGGCGCTGTCCCTTCCTCTTTTTAGTTTCAAAACACAAAGGCTGTGAGATTAAAATTACTGTGAGTAACGGTTTGACTTTTGACTAGGGAAATAATATGCTTACTTTTGGGTCTATGAAGATATTTGACCTTCAGGGATGTTATGAGAGGTTTCAGTTGTCTTTTTCTTTTTTCTTTTGACTTGCTCTTTCTGATCATGGAAGGCATGTCCAAAATACTCGTATGAAAGCGTATTTTGTGTGATTTTAACTGTGTGAATGCTGTCAGTATTTGATTTGAGTGACTGGGTGATTTGTCTGAGTAAGTGAAAAGGGGAAGTCTGAGAGAGAGAAAGGCAGTGCGTGTGAGACGATTTATGGCGTCTGAAAGAGGTTAGAGCATTTAAAAGGTGTGTATGGAATAAAGGAGTGTGAAATATATTTCTTGTGTGATGAAAAGTAGGATGTGCTAAAGTTTGAAAGTGTTTTTAATTCAAGAAAACAAAAAAAAACAAAGGAGTTAGATTAGTTTGAGGAACAGGAAATATTGCTCTATGTACCGGGGCTGCAGCGACAGGAAATAGTGAACAGGAACTGTGCATGCCCATATATGGGAACTGAGTGTGTACAGAAAGAACACAGAGAGAGAGATTTAACTCTAGGCACATGAAGCAAATGAAGCCTTTAAGAAAAAATGAATATAATACTAATTATATGGTTTAGTGTGTCAATACAGGTGGGCGTCTTTCAACTTTGCAACCTTGAGTTCAGCAGCAGAAAAGTAGATTAAAAGAATTGGGAGAATAAGCCAGTTTTTGGCTCGAAATTGTGCGGCTGGATCTCTCACTTTGTCCCTGAAGCGGAGAAGAAGTTCAAAGGACAGTTAATCGCCTGATGAAGACCGATAGAACATCGTGGACTTGAATACAGCAGGCAAACGACAGTGCCACTGATCCAGTAACACTGATGACGACTGACGACCAGCAGCAGCATGTAAGTGTAATGCAACATGTACTGTGAAAATACAGGCTGGGCAGTTGAACAGTGGGATAAAGAATTGTGGAAGAGCACTACACATTGAGTGATATTTTGCCATGCTGGGACTTAATCTGAAAGAAAGACTGTAAAGAAACAGAGAAGAAGACAGCAGCTGAGTTGAGACTGTGTTTGCTGGAGCTTTGAAGCCCGAACAGGACATTGTGCAGAGAGGACCAGTGAGAGATGAAGCTGGACGAGTTTGACTGCGAGAAGATAGGAGATGATTGGATTGAAAATTGAAACCTGAACTCATGAATTGTTTAGGGATGTCCACCATAGCATAACAAAGAGGTAAACATTAGAAAAGGTAAGAATAATGAAAGAAATAATTGTCATTACCTTAATGAATAGAAAACACACATACAAATTGTTACACATGAGATTATTTTTGAAATGAATCAGAAGTGAGATAGTTTGAATCTAAAGCTCAGTGGTGAAATGCATAAATTAAATATGAATATATAGGATGCAATGAAGAAACAGCTTACACGTAGTGTACATTAACATGAATACATAGAAATGCAATGAGAAACTCAATGAATTAATTTAATGAAGAAGCAGTTTACACCCAATTAACATAAAATGCAGGGAAGAACACGCTTACATGCCTGGCATAATTGGTGTTTCTGACCAGAGACAGAGAAATGGGTTATTTAACCACTGGTGATAATAATGAAAATGTCTTAGTTTTGTTATTTTCAGGAGTAAAGCAGACTTGGACCGGCTCTCCACAGCAGCAGTCGGAAGAAAGTTAGAGGTTAACATCTATGGATAAGTTAAGGCAAGTTTCTGGTTGAATTGTTCACAGCAGGATGTGTCCAGGAACCTGAAAAGCAAGCCCTAGCTCCTGGCTGAAGACCAGGAGGGCGGTAATTTAAGGTGGGAAATCAAAATGTGGGTTAGTAACTCGGGGAAAAAGAAAACTGACTGCTTAACTGGAGAGTTGGGAAGAAGTCTGGGAGACTGTGAAGTCATAGATGCAAAATAACATATACCCATACACACACAAACAGAAAATGCATTAACCTTATAAAGACAAGCTCCTGAAGCTTAATGAACAGATATTGATTAAAAACCTGGCTAAGAACATAAGCATATGCAATGAAGATCGGCTTGCTACTTGTATGAGTGAGAGAATGGTGTGAATGGTTCATAAAATAGATGGAAAAACAAAAGAGAAGTGTTTATAAGAGTGACTCAGGAGTGCTCTTGCACTGATTGATCAAAGTAAGTGATTAGTATAGAAAGAAAATGAAAATAATCGAATAATGTGATAAAGTTTAAACATGTATTTATTTTGCCAAGTTAAATTGTTGAGATATGGCTGAGTATGGAAAAAGTTTGAGAGCTCGTGTGAATGTGGACAGAGGAGGTTGCTGTGTGTGTGTGATTGAGGCCTTAAAGGAGGGGTAGATTGTTCAGAGGTGCAAATTTGATTAAGAGGTTTATAAATTAGTGTTGACATATTGTGAGAACGTGCTTATATGTTAAGGTTGAATGTGAGTTTGGTAAAGTGCTTAAAGGGGGATCTCGTGTACAAAACGGTGTAGCTTTTTTACGTTTTGGGTGTGTTCTATGGGTGAAATTTAAGATTGTTGAAGATTTTTGAGGTTGTTGTTTTAGTTTTAAAGAGGGAGTGTTAATAAACATGGACATGTTTAAGGGGTTTTGTAACAGTGCACTTATAAAGAAAAACCTGTCAGGTGATTTTGTTTTGTACTTTGATGAGCTAATACTCAGCTCTCTTTTTCTCATTTTTGTTGTAAGCAGGCCTGCAAAAGAGTGGATAACAGCGCTGACAAAGTAAAAGGATTGCCGCGAGCCAATCCAGTCTAAAAGCAGAAAGAACTATTTTCTTAAAAACAAAGTAAAACAAAAAAATGAGTTGATGTTGATGAGAGTGAAGACTGAATATTTGCGAGATAGTCTCCACTGTCAGCAATACCTGATGGTAATGCGTGTGAGTGAATGTGTGGGAATGGACAGGTGAATGGACGGACGAGGCAGACCATAGGTTGGACCGACTGGACACTGACAAAAGACTGGACTAAGGTTGGACATATGACTGATAATTGTTCTGTTTTAACTTTTTTATATTACAGGTTGGATGAAGTGGAGAAACTGAGTATAAAGGTGATGTTCTGGTTAACACACAGGTTTTTGTTTCTAGGACGTTTCAAGGATGCAGGCTGTGGATGGAGCCAAGAAAAGATTTGACATGATGATTAATTTGATTTCATTCCTTAAATACAGGTTTGAAGGGCCGGAGCATGTATGCCAATATGATAGGACTAACTTTTTTCTTTTAATTTCCTAAGCTCGAGTGAAGGATTTTGAGTTTGTAACACATGAGATGTGTCACAAAAAGGGGGGTGTTAATATATGCGATTAGCTACATGAAATGTGTTCTTTTAGGGTTACTAGGCAAATGTCTACGTGACCTTTGCCTAATAACCTTTGTGATGATAAACTTGTTTACCGACTTGCTCTCTTGTAGAACAGACAGACTTAGAAAAGGGGAACCTCAGCTCTGAGTTCTGAGAATAACTCTGTTAAGTTGACAGGAAACACGTCGAGACAGCAATATAGGGCAAATCTGTTTGAGCTTGTAATTAAATGTGGGACTTGAAAAGAGGAAGTAAATTTGGTACAGGACGTGCTTGAGACGATCAGACGAGAGAAGGAGAAGGTCAGGAATAGTTTAAACTAAGATTGAGAAAGTAAATGGGGTGAAAGGGGGTGTAGCTTCAGGGCAGTTCACAGCCTGGCGTAGACGCAAGGTGCTGTCACACAGCTTAAGTTATTTGGTTGATTTATTTTATGACAAAATAATAAGGAAATATTAAAAATATACAACACGTTGAGAAGATCTCTTATGTTATATTTTAGTGTTTAACATGGAAGATGCCTCTCTGGAGCTTCTCTCCTGATGCTACTCCACCAAAAGAAGTTCATTTATAGAGACTATGTCAGCTCCCAAACAGACAACAACAAACCAAGATTAGCAATAAACAATCTAAACATAAATAATAACAAATGAAGAACAATGCAGAATCCAAATCTGAACCAAAGAACAAAATAGTGAAATGTGGATTATTGGGTTTTTCTCTGTATATATGAAGTATTTGTAATGTGTATCTGCTAATGAAGGCTTGTAGAGGCCAGTTTATACTCACAAACAAGTGCTCAGCCAGACTGAAAAACAGGAAGCTTTAGTGCACAAGGCATATTAATAAATATAGACACAAAAAGAGGAACTCCCCATATAAACAACGTTCAAAATGTGTGAAGTGTAAAGTACCGAAATAACACTATATAAGTCACAGTTGATGATTCTAATGTTAGAGAGCTCTTGCAATTGGCGTCTGAGCTGTGCAGAGGTCTCTCTTAAGACAGGTACTTAGGTAGGTTAGCATGAGGTTGAGTTAATTTTATACGCAATGCATAACTGTGCTTGTTTAGAGTTGATGTTCTATCCAAGAGGGTTTTAAGCTTCACTGGTGAGAGTGTCCAGGTGATACATGTTGAGGGATGATGAGAACATAGCAGGTGAATTGCATGCGCGCTTACAAACACACATGATTTAAATATAGGCCAGGCCAAAGGCCTGGACTTGAGGTAGCTTTCAACTTTACAGCTCCTAACTTGTAGGAATGGCGTGGAGTGTAATGAATGAATGCAAAACATGCTTACAGACACAATCATAACAGGGGTTTATTTTACAGGGTAAAGGTGGACCACAGGTTGCTTTGTTTCTGCTTAGCAACTACTGAGGTAAATGGTGTTAAAGATAAATATGCAATAAGTGAACAGGAAATGTGTGAGGGTGAACCGGGTGAAACAAAATGTTGTAGATAATGGAAACTTGTCTAACGGGCATTAACAGTAACCTTTGCATGTTATGTATATGCTTGAGGCCAAAAGAGGCGTAAATCCAGATAGAAAACTTTGAAGTGTGCTCTTTAGCGGAGATTTAGGCTGACATGGGGATGGTGTGCATTTTACTTGGGTTGTGTTTAATAAGACTAAAAGCGTTGCTCACACACATAAAGAGTATGGAGATTGAATAAAGTTAATATAATGGATAGAGCCCAGAACATGATAATATATAAGTGAAATCAAATGCAATGTGTGATTTCACTTTTATTGGGAAAATAATTAGCCAAGAAATGTGTATTGAACTCTCCACATACTTTGAAACTGCGCAACTCTGAGTGGGCAATGTAATGAAGCAACTGTTACATATTTGCATTAAACTAGCCAACATAGACTCACCACAAAATGATGTAGGATGTTGCCCTGCAGCGGGGGCAGAAAATCATTTGCAAACCAGGGATCTTATGTTGATTATCATATTCTTACTTATGTACACACACACACACAGAAGAGAAAAATTTCAAAACAAAACAAAAAACAACTTCGCTTAACCTGTCAAGCACAGGAGTAAAATAAAAATCTCTTTGGGCTCGGTTAAAATTTTTTCAGGAAACATTTTTCACTTTAACGCCTTTTTTCTGAAAAACCACTGACTCATAGATGCAGATAGACATACAAGTGCACATACATCCAGATGTGCATTTAGACATTAAAAGTGTAGAGGCATGTACACACAGATTGGCAAACCGGTACAGAGTCTAACTGAAGAGCTTAACAAAGTAGACGTGGCAGTAGGGTTTGTGATTTTGCCTGATGTGATATTGTGAACCAACTTTGAATAATGACAGGAACCTTAGATGAACAAAGTAGGTTAGTAAGGTGTAGCAGAGAAAGGTTGTTTGTTTTCTATCCCTTACAGGAGAAGATTTCCACTAGAGAAGGACCCAGAAAAGGAGCGGAGATTACCTAAGCATGAAGTGTTTTCAAGTGGGGGCTGGTGTTTTATTGCTGGACCACCTAGAGGACATGAGGTTGTTGTCGGATTTGCTGAGTCAGGGGGCGGCTAGAGAGGGTCAGAGCGAAGGTAGTGGACCTGGGAATGGTGTAGTGACGTCTTTGGAAGACGTCAAAAGGGGGAATTGTGGAATTACAGGGATTATTTTACATAACCATCATCTTATCATTGCATTAATTATCATTTCATCAAAGTGGTTATTGAAGCTGCTGGCATTATGTTATAATTTATATTATAGGGGTTATCCTAATCAAATATTAACATGTTTATTACAGGTGCAGTTATAACTACTTTAAAATGATTGAGTTAAATATATATATATCATAACTCATATGCTGAGTATATTGGTATAGTAAAATAGTAGCTGAGCAAAGGCCTGAATGTATTCAGCTTCTTGTGGTATTTGAGTTTGCTTAGTTACAGGTGACGGAAGGATGTCCAGTCCATGGTGACCTCAAAGGCCTTAGGTCATCACTATATTCGGAAGAGTATGCCACAAGGAGGAACCTCTGTGTTTGCATTTAATTCTTAAAATACATGAATGTTCTGTACATGCAAATTATGTGCTTGTAAACGCAAGAAGGGGCGTTACAATACCCTGATGTTATAAAAGCAATCTAGAGTGTAATTTGGGTAGAGATGTACAACTGTTTTGCAGTTTGCACCTCTCCACGCTGCGTGCATTCATTAAAATCAATTGTTTGAACCACCTCTTCTGGACCATCATTGTTTTACTCTCATCCTCAATTTCGGACTCGTAACATGACCTATTGTCAGAAGGCAAAGCAAAGGGTTAACCTAAGGGTGTCCCTTTGGGCTGGGCCCTCAGCCAGAGCCCTGCGTGTACCCTGGCCTGTACCTGACCCCTGCAGCTGTGTTTGGGCGTGTGGGAAAGTTACCCAGCAGCAGGGGGCGGGGATACTGGTCCCTGTATATTAGGGGACCAGAGGACACCCCAGCACTTTTCCCCCTCTGCTGTTACTCTCTGTCCGTCTCTGTGTTGCTCTGCTGTCTGTGCTTAAGGCTGTACACCCCGGGGTTTTGCTTTGCTTGCTTTCTGCTTTGTAATTCTCTTGCTAAATGTCTGTATGTATTTTTCCTGCTGTTCATATGATTCAGTGTATTAAACTCTGTTCCAAGAATTCTACTCTTTTACAGAGCATCTTTTTGAGTGTCTTGATTTTAATTGGATCTAAAAGGGTTGGATCTCCACATCGTTGGTGGGAAAAGGTTATCAGGATGGCTTCAAAATTTGCGACCACAGGCTCACAAATGACGGCTCACTTGACCGCGGTGTTCACGTTAGCATGACCTTTGCTACGGTGGACTAATAATCAAAAATAAATCTGATGTAACGAGAATGTAAATACAAAGTAGGATTAAATCATTAAATGTCTTCATTCTTCAAAGATCTCCACAGAACAACAAAAATATACAAACTTAACAATCAGACAAACCACCTCAAAATAAGTATTTTAGTACAGAGGAGGCAGCATTCAACTTTTATGGAAGCAAAAAGTGCAGAAATAGGAACACAGACTGATCCGGTGGTTTTCTGGATTTTTCTGTGTGGACGCTTCATCTGATTATTGTTGTGACTTTTTTCTAAGTGATTCATTTTCCCACGCTGCACCTCTACACTCAGTCTTAGGGTTCCTCCACCTGTCACACTCACTTTAACCTCTGATTACTTTTCAGAGTCCTTTTCACTTTGACTTCACTTCTGTACTTCTACTTAACTACAGATGAACTACAGAAGTGTCTGATTATCAGTAATAATCTATAATTTACTGAATAATATGGAGAATATAAAGCAGAAGCTGTGGGATGACTTACTGTAGTCAGGAGTTCAGGAGAATCCTCAGAGTTTCTGCTCCTCATCATGATGGAAAAATGAAAACATGTTGATGCTCTTTGAGCTGGAATCAGTCCAAAGCAGCCGTGAGTGTGAACCAACAGACATCATTATAATAACTCTGACATGAATCCTGATAGAAATCCTGCTCACTGACCTCTCTAACTGTAACTCTGTCACTGACACATCTGCCAACATCTGTTCCTGTAACAGCTCAGAGGAGTTCAGCACTTCCTCTCTGATTATTATCAGAAAAGTCAATATGACCGTGAATGTGGCGCAGCAATAAACAGATTCCAAACCACAAACTCACAGACTTTGAGACTTGCTCACAGATGACTATGAGGTCTGTGTGAAACACATTTTCAGCCTTTTATGGACACGTTTCATAAATCTGCATATTTTTCCCTGTTCAGCAGTGTAAAAATCTGAATTGTTGTCTGAAGGCCAAAAGATGCCAAACAGATTTAGGTTCCCAAGTCGATCATTACAGTATAACGTTCCACTTGAATCACAACAGACAAGACCAGGAGATACAAAAACAAAGTAAGAGAAGTGTTACGACCCGGCTCAAAAGCCGCAGCATAGGCTTCAGAGGGGCTTTTAATTCATTTACGGCTCCTAGAGGAACCTTTTGAGGGAGGTGTTACGCCCCTCTGCAGCCCCTAATCTCCTCAGTGTGTTCAGCTGTTGCTAATTGACCACACCTAGTCAGGTGTGGATAAAAGCTTACCTGAGACAGGCTTTCAGAGAGGCTCATTAGTCCTTGCCTGGGTGATACCAGCTGTTTTAGCCAACTTGCGTTGCATTTTAAGATAAAACCTCTTTTCACTGAAATTCTAGTGTTCGTCTCCTTATTCATGTTGCAGCTTTTGAGCCGGGAGGTAACATAAGGGAGAAAGTTAACAGAAGGAGAGGGAGAGAGAAAAAATAACACAGTAGGCAAACCACAGCAACTACCAACATATGCATAAATAACAGTAAATAATAAATAATAATAAGTGCTCACCGGGCAGCCAAGCAGCCACCAGGAGTGAACCCAACCAGACGGCTGGAGTCCTTCTCCCAGCCTCCAGCCCCAGAATGGAGAACGCTGGTGTGTCAAAACCTCATTCCTCACTCTGCTCGCTCATATGTGGTGTTGATGTGTGCTGTTTTAAATCGCATAAAGTCTGAATATGTGAAATTAACTTAGAGTTATTTGATTGATGTAATTGCAGGAGTGGGAGTTGTTTATTCTAGTTTTCGTGCTCCACGTGTCTCTGATCTTTAATGTTCTCACAAACATTAAAGACCATCATCAGCCAAAATGATGTCACCAACTTTTGAACATAACGATGAAGCTAAAAAAATGTAGTTGTGCACCAGCATTGCAATTCCATTACTTTTTATCATGGCTTACCTTGGTGTGGTTTGCAAAGTGCTTCAGAAAGATGAGGAAATCTGTTTCTTGCACCCATCCTGACTTATTTCCACTACCAATACTTCCTACTGGTCCATCTCTGACACAGTGGTCTGCATAATGTATGAGTGGGAACACAAACAGTGGAGGAATTGTGTTGCCAATGGCATTAACCGCATATACAAAGGTGACCAGTGAACCTCTCTCTGCTGATGTCGTTGCCCCAACTTGTTTAATATAAGTTAAAGTAATAGTGTGGTAAGTTGTAACATCTGCATTATTGTTACAACTAACCCAGACTGTTGCTGTTACAACTGACCCAGACTCCTATAGCCATGAACTAGCTAACATTACAGCCAACGGCTAAAACATTAGCACTAAAGACCTACACAGAGTATATCCCCATAGACATACAAATAACATAATTTAAGTTTGATGAGTTTAACTGCAAAGCAGATAATGCTATTAGAAATTGAAATAAAGTAGAAAAACTTACTTTTTGGCATATGAATTACTTTTTTTTCGTGTTAAATTGTCTGTGTTTGACAAAATGTGCTGATTTTTCACATGTGATAGCAGAACTGAATTGGGCATGCACAGGCTGAGTCACATCATTTGAAACTTAGCCCTGATTGGAGAAATTGGAAGTGTTACAACTGACCCACGTTACAACTATCCCCGGTCTCCCCTAGTTTGAAATCCACACTTTTTACACAAAAATGGAGAATCAGGGTTGTCTTCGGCTGACACAGCATCTTGTTGCTATGTTATCTTAAATTGCTCATGTGATTGGTTTACCATGACTACTTCTCTTTCTCAGCCAATCAGCAGCACTGGTGAGATTTTTTCACCCCTTCCAGCTCCCAGTAAGCTGAAGACAGCTTCAACCATCTGTGTGTTGAAAAATAGTAACGTGTCTGCACTGCATTTTCTTCTTAATAATGGTAGCGGTGTTGTAACGATAGAAATAGTAATTAGTTGGATTACTAGTTACTGAAAAAAGTAACGCTGTTACTTTAATGCTGTCATTCCCATCAGACCTCCTCACACTTTGAACTCATTGTTATTCTGAATGTTTCTATTTTCACTTTGTTTCTATTTTTTTCTTCTCTCTGTGGTGATTCTTTGGTTTTCTTAAGTATTTCTGTGTTTACGCCTTGTCTCTATAGTTAATCACTTCCTGTTTTATTTTGAAAGAATCTGTTCTCGTGTTTTTTTCTCACTTTACTTCCTACTCCTGTCTCTCCACACAGATTTTTACCTTCCTGCATTGACTCTGAAGTATCTGCAGCTATAATCAGAGCTGGTTGAATCTCTAAACACCTTGATTACCTCCTTTCAGTCTGACCTGTGTCTGTGTGTCCTGGACTTAGGTGGAAGACCAAAATCCAGACTTAGTTCTGAGCAGGTTTTAAGTATGTTGTGTCCTCACTGGAAAAATGACAACACTCAGAGCCCTAAAAACACAAAGCTGCGTTTAACGTTTACAACAATTTCTGCATTTTATCATTTTAGCCACAGCTTAAGAGTCCACTCATGAAAAGACGACATTTTAACTGATATCAGGGTTAACCCTAACCCCTAACTAGTTAAAAATGTCAGAATACATGAGGGAAAGGGAACATGTCAGTGACCTCCAGCTGTAAAACCATTCCTGTTTTGACGGTTGTCTCATTGTTGTCCCAAAGTGCACCTGTTAAGATGAAACTGATTAACAACTTCCTCTGATTAGTCACTAGCTAGGATAGTGCATCTGAATTGGGAGAAGTGAGATGACAGAATTCAGTTGAATACAGTCTGTTGACTTAAAGCATTGTGTCAAGATAAGTAGGAAGACCACGCTATAACGGACAGTTTAAGGAAAAGCTCAACTTTACAAGGAATCTTTTTTTTGTTTTGTTTTTTGACAGAAAGATGAGAAGTTTGATGTCTGAGCTCTGGGCTTGAGTCACGATGTAGTTTGGTTAGCTTAGCTTAGCATGATGGCTGTAAACAGGGCGAGCAGCTAGCTTGTCTCTGTCCACAGTCAAAGATAAAGAGCAGCTGTACCTGGGCCTCCTTGTTCTGATGGTTGTTGGTCCATAACTGATGTCTTCAGTTCTCACTGCTGAGTAGACCACAGCTGAATCAGTCTCTGTACAATAAACACATTAAAATTACTGCAACAGTGCTGTGATATTATTACACTACAGCAATAGAGACATTTCATTCTGTTCTTTTAAGCTTATTAGAAGCATTAAATGGTGTCTTTTTATAAATAGCAGCAACTTTTCACAGTTTTTATTTTTAATCTTAACACCTCTGCTGCAAAACAGTGAGAACAAAGAAATCAGGATGTTTCTGAGAAAAAGAAGAAGGGCGGCCACAGAGCTGCAGGCTGATGCACTTTTACCGCAGAGCATACATGCATGACCACTGTTATCAGTTACTCTTATCAGCCAAACTCAAACACACTGCAGCAAGAAGCTCCATCAGTGTCAGACTAACTCGAGTCAAAAAGAAGCTGCTGTGTTTTACATGCAGATCAAGTTTAAAAGAATAAAAAGTCACTGATGGATATAAAGGACATTTTATCTGTTCAGTCTCTTCATATGTCTCATGGTAACACGTTACATATCTGTTAATGGAAAATTGTATTTTGTAGTCAGTATAAGCTTTTAATGATATAAGTTTGCATATGAAAGAATACTGCATAATGACCTTTTTATGATTTACACTGTTGTCCATTATAAGACTTGTTTCTGTTTTATAAATTCTTTCTCACGGCGATAATAGCTGAATAAGCTATTATTATTTCACTCCTGCCAGGAAAGAGGACAGCTGGACACTTTTATCTTCACTCCCTTTCTGTATCCAACAATACACATACGCACTAACATTCCTCTGTCTATGAACAGACGTATTCATCACTGTATTATTTTTGTATATAAATAAAGACCAGAGCGGTAACAGAGCGCTGATCACAGGGCCCCCACTCTCTGATGTGAGCGCTCTGTGACCGCCCTTGCAAGTCAAATCTGCAGCGTGTGTCTCCACTCTCAGACTCTTAGCTGAAGAAGTGTCTTTAGAATAAATCTCTTGACAATATCTTAACTGTGTGTGTACCGACAAACACGCATGTGTGGGCCTCATCTGAGCTCTGACATTTATGGCTCAGTCACAGCACTGCTGAATGTGATGTCATCCAACAACAAACCCCTGCTGTAGAGCTGCAACAAAGTCCTTCTAGAAGCACATCCACCCACTCTGTCTACATGGCTGTGGACACAATTTAAACACTGAGACTTCAAAATGCAGCATCTACAATAGTGTCACTCTGCCTGCATACAACTCTTATTTAGATTTGATGCAATGGTCACAATGGTGACAAGTACAATTTACTGTATCTTTACTGTGATAAGAAGCTGAAACTGTTTCAGAGCTGCTGATTGGCTCTTTGGGCCATTTACCTTCAGGTCATGGGCGAATCACTAAAGTTGTTCAGAGAGAGAAATGTGCACTGATCAAGCAAAGAAACTGAAACATTTCAGACTGAAGAAACTGAACTGTTTCCTAATTCATGTGACTCTGACCTTTGACCTGTTTATTTATTATCTTTACCCAAATAATTGGAGCAGGGCTTGAAATCTTTGGCTTCCATAAGCAGTAAAAACTTTAGATTTGAAGATGTAATCTCTTCAACTCGATGTTGTTTCTTGAATCATTTTTAAGGTCAGCTTTGTTCTTGGTGCTAACAGTGAAGCTGAAGGTCAGATGCTTCGAGAACACTGATGTCCTCCAAGGCTTTAATGTTGTTGCAAAAGTTTAGGATGATCCATAAAAAACAGGTAATATAATGGTAAACACTATAAGTAAACACTTTTATGATTTAAGAATCTAAATTATGACCACAGAATGGAAACAAAATACCACAATGATTAAAAACGAATATGTACAAACCTTCAAGTTTCCTGTGAACACAACGTCTCACCCGCAGAACCAGTAACACCAGTAGAACCACAACATAGACTGATCCAACAGGCAACAGCACAGAGAGAGGAGGAGTAGAGAGTGATGGAGGAAGAGTGATGGAGGTGGAACCAGGTGGAGGTGTGGATGTAGGTGGAGGTGGAGGTGAGCTGCTCAATGTAGGTGGAGGTGTTGTGGTGAGTTTCTCTAAAATAAAGTAAACACAGTCATTAAGTTGTCGTCACATTGTGAATGTTGAAACCTGCAGAAACACAGACAGGTGAGTGTGTCACCTGTCACAGTGATCCAGCTGTTAGTGAGGGGAGGGCTGTGTGTCTGTGAGGGTGTGTCTCAGCTGGAGCAGCCACAAAGACAACAGCTGGAGAAACATCTGTCTACCTCTGACATCCACCAGCTCATCCATACAACAAACAAACATCAACAACCAGGAAGCAGCTTCACCTCTGATCACACACACACTCAACTCTACTCACTCACCTGGAGGATCAACAACACTAAGATAGATGCTGCTGAGATCCCATAAGCGTGTTTCTCTCACATCAGCTCAACACTCGTATGTCATTAATCGTCACATTCTGTCTGTCCTGCAGATCCACCCGGTTCTTAAAAGATGGATGCTGATAAAATGGATCAAAGTGACCATCCCAGTGCCAACTTCTGACTGCAGGTAAGCTTTTGTCCACTTTAAAAATTTGATCTTGTTGTTTGGAGCTCGACATGTCAGAGTGACGTCCTGTCCAGACTCAGCTGTGATGAATTTATGGTCTGAAAGAGGAAACAACACAGAGCAGAGAGGTTAAAGGTCAAAGTACAATTATGAACTGAATGATTGACTTTAAGTATTTTATTTATTTCCTTTGACATTTAAGTTTTTAATCATGTTGGATTTAATGAACCTCTGAACATCCACCAGGTCACCAGTGACCCACTGAGGGGAATTTTAGCCTCATGCTAAACATGCAAAGAGTCAGAAACTACAAGATGTTAGCTTCTACAGAACAACAACATGTGCTGATAATAAGTGAACATAATGTGTGAGAGAAAGCAAGTGTCCACCCAGCCTCGTGTCTCCTTCACACACACAGAGACAAACTGAATCCAGATTAAAATAATCCTCCTGTACTTCTTGTTATCTCACAGAGAAACTCAGTTCAGTTCAATCTCACCTGCAGAGACGAAGACAAGGACAAACAGCAAAGTGCAGCAGAGCAGCGCAGTGCCAGCAGCCATCTCTGTGTCAGTTTTCAGTGTAATTTCAATTATCAATCGATATTTTTTTTTCACTTTGTTGTCACTGTTTGCCTTTTTTAGATGATGTCACATCATCTATGTGACTGTCTTTACGACAGTCCAGTTCAGTTTCCAAATATTGATCCACTGATCCACCTCAACACAGAGACAAACTACAGCATTTCATCCATTTACACACAGCTTCATCAACACTAACTCCACACACTCAGCTTACCAGTGACTGTCAGGTTAACCATGTTACTGATGGGACCCTCTCTGGACTCACACCAGTAAACTCCACTGTCCAGTAGGACAATGTGGTTGATGATGCATAAAATACCGTCTAATCTTCCAAACCCACCTCCACACAGAGTCCTGTTTCCCTTGCTTGTGTTTCTCCTCAGAGTCCATCCAGCAGAGCTGTCGTCCTCCTCACAGCTCAGAGACACAAAGTCTCCTTTAAAGAACTGAGAGCTGCTGGGACTCACAGTCAGACGAGCTGTGAGAGAGATGATTAAAATAAAGAAGACCATGAGAAAAAGCTTTCTCACAAAGAAACCAGGAGAATCTTTGTTGGTGTGTTTCAAATGAGGAGCAGAAAATGATCCAGGAGTTTAGCTCATGCAAAAGATAATCTCCTAAAATCCTGCCCATGTATCATGAAATAACTTTTTAGAGATGCTGCTCTATGATATCATACAGATACTAAAGTCTAAACATGACAGTCTGCATTCTGAGCTTTAACCTCACAGGGATTACTTGTGCATACACTGACCTCATGATATCTATTATAAACATTCATCATTAAAGACAGGAAATTAGGAAACGAACAACGTTTTCTCTCCAAGTTAAACAGAGATTTGCAATCTGTCTGCAGGTAAAAACTTAACAGAAATCGAGCTGTTGGTAGCCATGTGCTCATTGTGTGTCACAGGACCAAGAAAGCCTCGTTAAAAAGCAAACATTGATGGTCACGTTTTATATCACCTTTTAGTCCTCTTATTTTTAATTAGGTTTTTATTGGGATTTAAACATTTAAAACACTTTATGTTTAAGAATCTGTTCCTTTCTGCTGTTATTAAAATCATTAACTAGTATTCAGGGACTAGTCTACAGAAAACACATAACTAACCCCTTCACCTCTTCCGTCTTTTTTACTGAAAAGTTATAAAGTTTGGTGAAACTCCCAAAACTCTTAATATAAAGACTGGAACACTTTTGCTAAATTGATAGAACTTTATTAATCCCTCAGGTAGGTTCCTCTGGGAAATTCAGTTTCTGGTAGCAGAACACCAACAGAAATTTGCATAGTAGAAATTATTAAAAAAAAAAGGCGAAAAAGAGAATATAAATATAAGCATAAATATAGAATATATAGAGAGAGGCTTATTTATATATGCTGCACACACACACACATTTATATATATATGTGTGTGTGTGTGTGTGTGTGTGTATATATATATATATACATACATACATATACATATACACATATACATATATACATATATAAATAACTTTTATATATGTGTATATGTATATATGTATATATGTATATGTATATATGTATATATATTCATATATATATATACATATTTACATATATATATATATATATATATATGTAAATATATATATATATATATATATATATATATATGTATATATACATATACATATATATATACATATTTATATATATATATATATATATATATATATATATACATATATATATATATATATATATATATATATATATACATATATATATACATATTTACATATATATATATATATATGTAAATATATATATATATATATATATATATATGTATATATATACATATACATATATATATATACATATTTATATATATATATATATATATATATATATATATATATATATATATTATATATATATATATATATATGTATATATATGTATATATATACATATATATACATATATATATATACATATACATATATATATATACATATTTACATATATATATATATATATATATATATATATATATATATATATATATATATATATATATATATATATTTACATATATATATATATGCTAACTATACTAACTTTTGGAAGAAGAAACTTCTAACTCAAAGTAAGTTGCCCAACACTGCTTAAGGGACAGACACTATAAATATATCATTTATAGAATATGATGCTGAACATTAAACAGAATATAAAGTATTCAATATAAACTCAAATGTCAACATCCATCCATCCATTCGCTTCCGCTTATCCTTTTCAGGGTCGCGGGGGCGCTGGAGCCTATCCCAGCTATCATAGGGCGAGAGGCGGGGTACACCCTGGACAGGTCGCCAGTCTGTCGCAGGGCCAACACACAAGGACAGACAACCATTCACACTCACTCGCACATTCACACCTAGTGACAATTTGGATTATCCAATTAACCTATCCCCACAAGCTGCATGTCTTTGGACGGTGGGAGGAAGCCGGAGTACCCGGAGGGAACCCACGCAAACACGGGGAGAACATGCAAACTCCACACAGAAAGACCCCGGCCTGATTGAACTCAGGACCTTCTTGCTGTGCGGCAACAGTGCTAACCACCGTGCCACATGTCAACATATGCAGCAATAATATTAATCGATTTATGTGTAGTGAGGTTTTTTCATAGTGTTAAATTGCGTAATTGCACCTACACAATTTGCCATTATCAGCTGATAGTAAATAATTCTTGGTAATACAGTAGATATTTATTAAAGTTGATACTGTACCATTTTGAGTATAGAAGTAATAATATTTTACTATTCTTAAGCCAGTACAAAAAGGTGAAGATGTCCATGTTGAGTGTAGCCAGACAGCAAAAATGATTTTTTTTTATCAGATCAAATTTAACTCGAAAATTGGTAAACAGTGAAGGAAGGTTTTTCATTGTAAAATAGCATGCCATTAAATGCACCTGTCATCAGCATCAATTACAACTTAAATTAAAAGGAAAGAGAATGTCTGTAGGTTTTGCCATCTTTTGGATCATTATGAGGAATAAAAATTGGGAGTTACCTCTGAACCTTTAGCCTGTAGAGCTGTCCACAGAAGAGCTGAGGATCATGCTGCCCCCTGCTGGTGTAACTCTCTTATCTGCTGTCAGTGAGGCTTGAGGTCTATGTACTGTTCAGGTTGCAGTGTAAGACATAAAGGCAGTCATACTACAGGTACAGCTAGTATGATTCTCTTATTCTTTGTTTCCTTTTGATACAAGATTAGTAAGATTATTAATAAATAGTTATGATATGGTGCATAACACAAACACTAAGTGTTGAGGCTTCTTAACTCTGCTATGATATCAGAAAGAAACAAATATAAATGAAGTAAATAATCAGTGTGGCTGTTCTTCTCTTCTATCTGATGAACGAGTGAATTGTCATCAGTTGTCTTAGAAAACTGAGCAATCACAGCTTTGTTCACTGCTACTGTACATGTATTACATTGTAAAACCACATTCATCCCTCAAAAAGGGCCAGAAGCACAGAACAATTCAACATACTGATCACCACTTTATTTGCTGTTCCAGGTTCATAAAGACAAATGTATTGTAATTTTGAATTAAAAAAATTAGACATGAAATACATTATACATTCAAATCCATACAGTATTTATGAATATTGTAAGTATTTTTCATTACTTTGGGGATAATGTAGAAGATCTAATGTGTAAAAATATGCTCATTGTATCTACTGTAACACAGCAACAGCTACATTTTCAGACACTACAAATACTACATATAACACCTTTTAAACTTTCTGTTGTTACATGAAATGTTATACAAAAGCTTCAATAAAAAAGGTTTGATTATTGAGAGCATAAATATGTAATAGAAACACTCATTTGCAATAGAAGACACTATTAAGTCTATATTATAGTATTTAATATGATTTCTAACAACTTATTGTACGATGTTAAGGATAAAATCACACACTGACACAGGTAATGTAATTAATGAACCTTTTAGAGAGTTGCCTCACTTATATTTAATGTTTGCATGGTCATTTTTGGATATGGACTTTTTTTTACATTAGTAAGAAATTAAAACATATATAATATAAAAACAAAACATCAGAGAAACACTTTTAAAACATATTTCGGATGTTTAGCTAAACATTAAAACTAAATACTTTACTAGAAAAGGTTAATGTATATTTGTGCCCATAGTTTGCAACTTGAGGGTCCGTGAATGGTGGCAAATATGAGTGAATGGGACCTGACAAAGGTCTGATGTTTGAGAGTGAGAATAAGTTTTCAGTTATGAGGAAAGGAGATGATCAAACTACTGTCACTTCTCATAGTTCGCCCACTTTGGATAGAAAGAATTGTTGAGTTTCCACAAGAAGGACCCACTGGACCTACATCACACAGGTCACCCAGCTTCATACAGAGCAAGGGCAGTAAAGCACAGATAAATTAATACATTCATAATTCCAGATACAGTCTGCTTTAAAATGAGCACATTAGATGAATGCTCTCTTTAAGTGGATTCATGAACAACACTGAACTTCTGTAAAAGATATTCATATATACTCTCAGTCTGAAACAGCTCTGCAGTACATTATAATTATAGGTGTAAAAACCCTCTGGTCAAACTAAAATAATTACATTAGTATTGATTTTAATGATAATCACTGTTATTGTATAATCACATAGCTTCCACAAACTATATATTAAAGTTGATACTGACCATTTTGAGTATTTCCAGAGTCTCTGATTGTTTCATAGACAGAATCCTCACCTACATGTCAGAGAAAATGAGTCACCACAGGTCTGTGATAGCAAAGTAAACACAACTATTCTTGTCAGTAACATTTATACTAAAATAAGACGAGACAAGATAAGCTTTAATGTCAGAATAAGCACAAACATACAATGAAATTGGAACATTTATTATTACTTCTTAATGCTGCACATGATTAAATGTTGTTATTGTCTTAGTTTTGTTTAATTCAACAGTGTTACAGCTGCAGAAGAGAAAAGCATCGGAATATCTTAAACTAGGAAAACAAAAACTAACCATGAAGAAGAGAGGAGTAGACTTGCTGTTGATTTTCATCCTGACTCACCCTCGGGTCATCAGCAGAACCTGTATTAAAAATTCAAAATAAGACATTAATGTTCACATAGTTTATTATGCATTATATAATATTGTGAACAGTTTTCAGTTTTGGAATCTTGCATCTCCATATCTAAATATTTTAAAGAGTAAAATATGTAAAAGTCTCACATTTCTTTTTGTACAGGAACAGGAACAGGAGGAAAATAAATATGATTCCAGAAATGAGTCCCGTGATCATCAGAACAAGAAATGAAGAACTGGACGTAGCTATTGCAAATAAGAAAAATGAACTGTTAACTTTAATAAACGTAACCAAACTCAGTTCATTCAGCGGATCTGGTCACACTAATAGGGATAGAAAGAACCTTAACAACAACAACAACAAAATGAAGTGCACAACGTTAGTGTTAAGTCTTAAAAGTAAACTTTAATTTAAATATATAACAATATTATATAACCTCTTCACTACATGTGCCATACTTGACAACATTTAAAAGTGGCACCACTTGCTGTAAATAACAATCATGGTTCCTTTTGGGTTTGTAAAGTCATTTATGTTTGTGCTGTGTTCTCTTTTTAGTATTTTTGTATTATTTTACCTCCCCAGTGTCACTTTTGCATATTTAACTAGTATTTCAGGTCTGATACTTCATATGGCTTCTTTATGGTTTATTTTCTAGCCTTGTTGTTTTTGTCTATATCCATTTGAATTCTTGTATTCATGCCTGAAGTATTCTGCTTTAGTTATTGATCACTTTATGGTTTGTATTTAGTTAGTTCTCACTCATGTTTTCCACTCTGTACCTTTAGTCTCATCTCTGTGTTGTCTTTGTGTCTGTCTTTCAGACTGACAGGGTTTATCTTTTAGAAAAATATTTTACCCCAATAAAAACATGTTACAGTGTGCACATGATAGACTTTCTTTTTTCTGAATCCATTTGACCCCAACTCTTCTTTACATTTATAAATTCATCTTTTTCTGTACTCTGCATGAGGCTTCCCTCAGAGGTACTGTTCATAACAACCGATTTACCAGGAAACACAAGACATCTCAGTGTGAGGTTCAGAGGCCAGACCTCACAGGAGGAGATCCACATTATAGCTGCACTGGGACATTTGAAATAGCAGCAACTTCAAATATGAGACTTCTAATTTCTGACTAATTTCTTAATCTGCTCCAAAACATACAGACTAATTCAAAATTTCACAAATCACATCATCAGTAAAACACACACACACACACACACACACACACACACACACACACACACACACAGGTATTTCACCAGTGACCAGCAAGTGCTGCCCACATATTCTTTGCACTCTGATTTTCAAATATCAGATCAAATCTGTCTGTCGGTCTTTAATATACTGGTCACTTTTTAGGGTGTCTTATCACCTTAATATGCTAGCCTCCTGCTGCAGCTGTGTGTATGTGACTGGGGGCACTTACACAGTAACATTATTTCTGATGTTTTTCTTCATCATTGCATTTTTGTAATAAACTCATGAAGTCATAGTGAAAGAGACAGCATGCTTCTGTTTTTTATTTATTTTGAATGAGATGATAAGGCAGGATGGCATATTATATTCTTTTTTTTAATGAAATCATAGTTGCTTTCTTAGTTACAGGGGTTTAAAATTACAAATGAGTACTTAAATATTTTTTCTGTTAATTTCTTTCATGATTGTACTCAGGTGAGGAAGCAGCATATCAGTACTGCGCTACATATACCAGCTGAAAGTTCAAACACAAAGTGGTGAAAAAGCTACCATCATGTGAAGCTCTTTGTCTGACTAAAAATGTTGCGCTGCCTGCAGTTTCCAACTCTGTGGAGCGTGGGAAGAAGATGGAGAATCCGGAGAGAATCCGCACAGACATGGTGAGAACATTCAAACTCCACACAGAAAGACCTGAGACCGAATCCAGTGCAAACCACCATGCTGCCTGTATTAGGCATAGTGAATTAGGCAGTGGACTTCTTATTTTTTTAAGAGATGACAGTATTTGCACAAGATATTAGCCTTAGATGACTTTCTTTTTTCAACATAAACTGTAGATTTGTTATTTGCTGAGGGAGTTTGAAAATTTGTGTAATTTTATAAAACATATTCAAAAAATGGTAGCACTTCAGTCTGTTAAAGACTGCTGTGCACATTTCATTCTGCCTTTGCAAGTTTCAGCCAGAGTTAAACAAACAAACATTGAAAATTTTAACTTCCACAGTTATTTTTTTTCCTTGGAAGTTTGGTAGTCTCTGTTCATTCCCACTGAGTGTCTTCTCTGTGGATCTCACATATGATAATTATTTTCTCTGCTCTGCACATCTGACGCCAAATGTTTTCATGAATCATTGATACAGGAAAAAAAGGAGAAAATAAAACTTTTTTTCACAGTTTGTATTAATCGAAAACTTACTTCTGAAAAAACTTACTTACTTTTATCAATGTTGAAGGGCTCACTGTCCTCTGTGTAGTAAACTGGGTTTCCTCTGCCTCCTCTGCATCTGTAGAGTCCTTCCTGTGAGACTGTGATTTGTCCATTTGAGTGGAAAACTGCATCTTGTGGGGTCAGGGGTTCAGACCAGTTCTCATCTCTGTACCAGTAGTATTTCCATCCATATGATGATGGGTTCACTGAACATTTCAGGGTCATATTGCCCCCTACTGGAACGTGTCTCATATCAGACGTTATTTGAGCCTTTGGTTGATCTGATGTTGAGTTTAGACAAAGATAGAAAGAATAAATATATTATACCACACACAGAGGTTAGGATTGCACTGCCCTGATGTTGTCAGCATAGTTTAGGCCCATAATGCATTTTGTCCTTTCACAGAATGCATTTTTGACCATTTCATTATGATGCTTTATTTGATTTAAATTACTCCTCTCCATTATTTTGTGTGACGTCTCTTTGCTCCCACCACAACAACAGATTCACAAGAAGACAGAAGACTTCTCATAATCTGAGGTTCAGATGTCAGATCACACAGGAGGAAATACACATTATAGCTGCACAGAAGAATTTGAAATAGTTAAACTTTAATTAAGAGACTTTGTAACATTTTGTGACCCTCATTGATCATTCTCACATGATTCGATTATTTGTTATTTCGAGGAGTTTGCGTTACTTTACATTACTTTTTAAAACTGTAACAGATGCACAACAGACCCGGCCACATTTCAATGCTTTTCAGCTTATCAGCTGCCAGCCACACACAACAACAACAACAAACTCAGGAGCCAGTCCAGCCTTAAATGCAGTGGTGGTGTGATGAGCTGATGCCGCTAAGGTGTGGTTTTAAAATGATTCTTTTACATAAGAAAAATATTTTAAATTCATTCAAAATAAATGCTGCAGGCCATTTGAAGTTTTGATAGATGTCATCAAGATACTTTTCCTCTTTCAGAGATGCCTGATCCCACAATAATCACGCTGAGCAAAGACAACACCAGATTGATTATTTTAGTCACAAAAACAAGCAGGAAAAGAGAAACACAAATATTACACTCTATAAATAATGACTTATAAATAATTCCTACATCTAAATCATTTCTAATGTTATTTTTTATGTTTTACAGAGCCAGTGCACAGGTACACACACACACACACACACACACACACACAGACCCAATAGACTCTTTCTGTCCACTATGATCTTTTCCTACAGTAATGACATCAGCTTCTTCTTTCAGCAATACTCTTATAAGACTAAACTGGCCCCTCTTTAAGGTCTGGGAGTGGGTTTAAAGGGAATAATCTCAATATTCTAGCCTCCTGCTTGAGCTGGCTAGTGTTGGTGAGGATGGTAACCATAGCAACAGTAACATTATTTTAACTTCCCTCCTTCAATTTTCCTCCATTTCCTGCTTTGCACTGATATCTTTTTGGGTTGAAGCTGTGTGGCTCCGACCCTGAATATTTTGACTAAAATGTCAAATCTGATTGTTGATCATTGCATTTTTTTCAAATCAAACTCATTAATGTATTCTGCTTCAACAATTCAGGGTCTCAAGGTATCGGACCATATCGCAGCTAACAGGAAGCTACTCTGGACAGGTCGCTCATCTGTTACCGGGCTGAGACATTCACACTTATAAGCAATTTAGATTCACCAATAAACCAAACCCCACTAACTCTGTGGACTGTGGGAAGAAGATGGAGAATCTGGAGAGAATCCACACAGACATGGAGAGAACATTCATACTCCACACTGAAAGACCTCAGACAGACAGTGGATTTGAAACCAGTGCAAAGCAGCATGCCACCCTGCTGCCTGTGTTAGGCATAGTAAATTACACAGTGGACTGAACTATTTACTTATTTAATACTGTCATTTATTTTAACAGATCACATTATTTGCACAAGATCCTAGGCCAAGATGATTTTGTTTGTTTAACAGAATTTGGAAATTTGTAGTTATTTGTTGTTGAGAAAGTTTGTAAAATGCTATACTTTTTATCCTGTTTATTTATGTCATTATTGTACTGAGGTGATGGAGCAGCAGGTCAGCATTGCCATCTCTAAACCAGCTGAAAGTTCATGACACAAAGTGGTGACAAACTGTTTACAATGAGTATCCAAAAGTTCATTCGGTTGATCTGCACGTAGTATTTTCAGTGGGAGAAACATTTCGTCAGTCATCCAAGTGACTTCTTCAGTCTCAGCTGACTGCAGGTTTCCCCAAATCTTATAAACAGTATATTTGGATAATGACTGAAACCAGCCCACTGAGGTATGTCTGTGAAGGTTCTCAGTCATCCAGGTCATTGTAGTCTAAGGAGCTTGGAAAGAAAAGCGTCTGGACTTCTTTAAGTTGCTTGAAGACGTTTTTTCAATTCAATTCAGTTTTATTTATATAGCGCCAAATCACAACAAAAGTTGCCTCAAGGCGCTTTATATTGTACAGTAGATCGCACAATAATAAATACAGAGAAACCCAACAATCATATGACCCCCTATGAGCAAGCACTTTGGCGACAGTGGGAAGGAAAAACTCCCTTTTAACAGGAAGAAACCTCCGGCAGAACCAGGCTCAGGGAGGGGCGGCCATCTGCTGCGACCGGTTGGGGTGAGAGAAGGAAAACAGGATGAAAGACATGCTGTGGAAGAGAGACAGAGGTTAATAACAGATATGATTCGATGCAGAGAGGTCTATTAACACATACTGAGTGAGAAAGGTGACTGGAAAGGAAAAACTCAATGCATCATGGGAATCCCCGGCAGCCTACGTCTATTGCAGCATAACTAAGGGAGGATTCAGGGTCACCTGGTCCAGCCCTAACTATATGCTTTAGCAAAAAGGAAAGTTTTAAGCCTAATCTTGAAAGTAGAGATAGTGTCTGTCTCCCGTTTCACCTCTCATCCAAGAAGCTTCTTCAGTTCTAAGGTCAAATGGCCGAGAGTCCCAGATTTAAACCCAGTGGGAGTTTCCCCCCAAAGAGGGACAAAGGACCCCCTGATGATCCTCTACCTAATCACATGAGCCAAGGTGTGAAAACCTGACTTACCTGGATGATTGTGCATGCATCAATATGTCTACAATGAGGCTACTATCAGCTGCAGCTCTTTGTCTGACTAACAGTGTAACATGCTTCATAGACCATTGACTTCATCCTGTGCTGACCATTATAACATTTGTAAAATGGAGATCACACAACAAACATGACTTACTTGATACTGACAATGTGAAGGGTTCACTCCACTGTTGAAGAATATCGGTGATAACCGCGTCGACTCTTACACATGTAGTCTCCACTGCTGTACTCAGAAACTACAAATCTCAGAACATTATAGGGTATCAGCTGTGTGGGTGTCCCGGGTCCTCTCCATTCAGAAAACCACTCAGTGGTTTCACCTCCTTCCTGCACCTCACATGTCAGAGTGATCATCTCACCTCTGAATAACTGAGGCCAGTTGGGTTGTTGTTTTACAACAACTTTAATGGAAACTGTTTACACATATTAACAGTTGAGATACAAATAGAAACATGAAATCAACACAGAAAACTTAACATTGTATGTTTGATAATCATGAGTGAATGTATATTTCAAACTAAATTACTGAACTCACAGGTTATATCAATGGTGACATCATCACTGATATCAGTGTAGTAAATTGGGTTTCCTCTTGTTCCTCTGCAGCTGTAGATTCCTCCGTGATATACTCTGATATCTCTGTTTTGTTGATCTCTGTTTGGAAATTCATAGGTCATTAGGTTTCTGAACCACTCATATTTCCATCCATCAGAGCTCTGCACAGAGCAGGTCAGTGTCACACTGCCCCCTACTGGTATGATTGTTGTTCCTGCTGTCAGTGTGGCCCTGGGTTTATCTGCTGTTATGAAAGAGGAAGAAAAATAAATCTGTGTAATTTAGTATAATGACATAAAAACATTAAAAAACAATACAATTTATATTTGTAGCTCTCTAAATAAACAGTATACATTTCTGTCCATTCTCTGGCCTGAGAATGTCACAGTTAATGCAAACTAATGCAGTTCACAGTTTTTTGGTTTAGATAACAGAAACATCACCACTTTTAACTTTATGAAGCTTCTGATGTTTCTTCTTTTCCTTCAGAAATGTAATTTAATTTAATTAAATTTCATCCATGATTGCTGTTGTTAAAACTCAAACATGTACTACTGACAAATTGCCAAGTCTGCGAGTGTTGAAGCACTGACTTTACAGTGTTTTTCCTTGTTCAAGTTCAAGTTTCATTGACTGATTTAATTAAATGTTCTCTATTTTATAATTCAGTTGAGTATTTGAACAGGGATCATACATTTATGCTGTCGGTCACTGAAGACTTACCTAATACAGTTATAGAGAGAGTATTACTTTTCTTTGTATCACGTGAGCTCATCCTGAGACCAAAGCACTGATATTCACCACTGTCACCTGTAGATCTCATTTTTAATTTGAAGTCTTTGTTTATCCTGTAGGAGAAAAAGTCTTGACCATCCTTGTTGATTTTGTATTCCCAGTCAGTGTCTTTTCCTTCATTCATGTCACATTTGAAGGTAACAAACTCTCCGATGAAAAATAAACTGGACCAGCTGGGTTCAATAGTTAGCACAGCATCTAGAATCCAACACAACCACGAAGTTAGCAATCTGAAACACTTTATATACGACACAATCTGTGACATACAATGTTCATTTATTGAATAATGAATAAATAATAATAATAACAAATATTAGATAAGTGAAATGTAATTCAGATTGATGCAGTACTTTGAGATGAATCTTTATCAACTAAATTCAAACAAAATTAAATAAAGTGAAATCTGTTCAGTCACCTTGAGCGTGTCCAGTACAGAGGAGCGTACAGAGCACTACAGTAAAGACAGAAACTTCTGACATGATCAAATTAAAAACATTCATATATGTCTGTGTAGGTAGTCAATCATACATGTCATGATTAGGGATGGGTATCGTTTAGGTTTTATCCGATACCGGTGCCAAACCGGTACTTTTGAAACGGTGCCGATGTTTAAACGGTGCTCAAACCGGTGCTTAAAGAATGGAGAACACAAAATTGGTCCAAAAACCTCTCATGTTTAGCTGTTTTTTGTAAAAAGATAACAATGTTAGCCTTTTCTGCAGCTATAGGGCATATATGGTCTCACTCTTGGCTGGAAGCAGTGCTTAAACAATGGAAAAAACACAAACTTTGTCCAAAAACTTCTCATGTTTAACTGTTTTCCACTTTTTCTTTGGTCATTTTAAATGGCCTGTATTTATATAGCGCTTTTTATGGTCCCTAAGGACCCCAAAGCGCTTTACATATCCAGTCATTCACCCATTCACACACACATTCATACATTTTAGTCTTTTTGGCCAGGGTGAAGGGAGTATCTGCCATCAAACAAGAAGACGGCCGCATGTAACTGCGACGGTGTTTGCTAGTTCACCTTACATGCATTAATGTAATAACGTGGTTAGCCTACTCAACGTAAATTACACACAAACAACATTAAGCTACTCACGCAGAGAAGAACGGCTGCTGCTGCCATCATCATCCTCATCATTTCTGCTACACTGGCAGGGCTAGGGGCCAGGACTCTACTCTTCGGGTTTTTGGGGGATGTTGCTAACTCCAGGTCCGATAACAGGCACCACACCCGCAGTAGATGTGCACGGTGTGAGGTCTCGCAGCAAGCTATCAAACACGCGCATCTCTCGGCTTTTAAAAAAAACGCTACGCGTCGCCAGGTGTTTCATTGGATTCGAGGTGTTACCTCCTTTGCACAGTATCACCCTAAGCACTTGTTGCAGGCAGCTGAGTTTGCATCTTTTGCTGCGAAGTACAGCCAGATTTTTGACCGCTTCGCCTTGGGCATACGTACGTACCTGGGCCCGCCTACTATCCTCGGAAACGTAAAATGATTGGCTAGAATTGGCTCAGGAAAAAAAAAATAAAGCACCGAAATAAAGCACCGAAATGTGCGCTGCTTTTCGGTCTGGTTACTACCGTTTATGTCAGAACCAGTGCCATCATGGCACCGGACACCGGTACCCATCCCTAGTCATGATAGTGTATTTATGCCATATTTGAGTGTCTAAGGAGCTTTGTGAGAAAGTGACTGCAATTCTTTAAGTTTCTTGAAGATCATTTGTATCTCTGCTGAGAAGCTTCTTCAGTTCTAAAACTAAATGATGGAGAATCCCAGGTATTTAAACCCTAGTGGTTGTATTACTTAGGAAGGCCATTAACTCATTATTGATCATGTGCCTCATCACATGAGCCAAGGTGGGAACAACAGTGTAGGTCATTATCACCAGAGGTTTTACTTTTTTTTTTTTTTTTTTGTAAATCCTGTCCTGTCTGAAAGTCTTTGCAATCAGAAACACAATCTGATTTTTTTTTTTTTTTGTCAAACACATTTTGCATTTTCAAGGCCAGCTGTGAATTTTCTACAGTTTTCTACAAATTTCTCCTGTTTCTACTTCAATCATGAAACTGATCAATGATCAGCTGATCGGCTTTTCTCTCTTGTTTATTTATCGCCCACTTTGCGCCAGAAAGAAGAAACCAGCAGATGTTGCACTAAACAACAGCAGCACGTTTAAGCTTGATCAGCTGTTGTTAGCAATTATTTAATATTAATTTCTAGTATCAGCTGATGTTTGCTGGAGCCACAGCTGTAAAGCTGCTGCTCATGATATCGGTTTGGTTATCTGGTGAGAGGGAAACATGCAGATGAAACCAGGAGATGTCCTTACTGAATCATCAGAGCTGAACAGGTGATGGAGAAACAGGTTTACCTTTTAGGTGACATGAATGACTTGAAGGGAAGTTATGAACTGTTTCTGAGAGACAAATAACACCAGCATCCTTTTTTTTATGTAGCTGACAGGTAACTGTGCAGGGGCGGGTCTAGCAACTTTTTGCCAGGGGGCCAGGTAGGGCATTAACAGGGAAATGTTAGGTGTTGGGTTTTAGTGATGTGGTGTTTTTGTTTGTATGTGTTTTTGGTGCCTCCCTTTTTGTATAGGTAGGCGGGGCAGTGAGTCACTGAACCTGGCGCACCTGTTACTCATCAGATGCTCTCTTCAGAAGTGTTTTTAGGAGCTACCTGACAGAAGATTAGTGTCGGAGTATTGGCGTTTTTGGAGTTTGGAAATTCTGCCCTGCCTGTTGGAGCCCTCGGATTACTTTGGTGTCTGTAAGGAGTTTTTGTTTCCTCCCTAGGATTTTGGCCTCGACTGTTTTGCCTAGCCTGGAGGTTTTGGGCTCCAAACTGTGCCAAGTAAGCTCTCCAACTCTCTGTAAAGTTTTAAGCTTTTTTCGGTTAACGGGCGAGACCCTCCTAATTCTCCTCCCTCTGCTTTTTCTAGATCGAGTGCACTGCTTATGTGTATTTTCGTCACTAGCACGTCCTGGCTCCGCGTCCTCATTCACACACGTTGTACATATGTTGTCCTTGTAAATATCTCCCCCCCTCACTGTAAATAAACTGCCTTCACTGCAACTCTGCCTCCGTGCGTTCTGCTTCTTGGGTCCATCAGCTTTTGTCCTAACAGAATACTCCGACCAACACATTTATGGACCCAGCAGAACATACGGACGCCGCTACCGGCGATTTGCTTTCAAAACACGAGGAATCACTGTCCAGGTTGGCTAAACAGTTTCAGCAATCTGAACAGTGGGCGGGTCGGGTTAACGACACCTTGACCGCCATTCAGGCGACACTCGCTCGGTTAGCTCCCCCGGCTGCCTCCAGCGAGCCATCCTCTCCTCCCATTCCCCCCAGTCAGCCACCTGTGGGTTCGGTTCGCGATCCGGCTCCCCCGGCTTTGACTCCGTTCTCAGGAGAGCTGGGTCGGTGTGGAGGGTTTTTGATCCAGGTCTCACTTTTGTTTCGACGTTTCCCTCAGACATATTCGGATGATGCCTCTAAAATATCTTTTGTTATGGGCTCTCTCCGGGATCGTGCTCTGAGTTGGGCCGAATCGTACCTTGCTCTCCATCCACTTGAGACAATTTCCTATGCCCAATTTATTCGTGATCTTAAGGCCGTTTTTCACCATCCCCTGCGCGCCGATGAAGCCGCACGGCAGCTGTCTGGGCTGCGGCAGGGCAGTCAGTCGGTGGCCGAATTCTCCATCAATTTCCGCGTTAAAGCCGCTGAGACAGGTTGGGCGGATAATGCGCTGCGCGGGGCATTTGTTAATTGTTTAACAGAACGCATGAAGGATGAGCTCGCTACTCGCGATGAACCTGAAGATTTTGAAGCTCTAGTGGACCTGGCTATTCGCATCAATAATCGGCTGCGCGAAAGAGAAAGGGAGAAAGACAGAGGGGGGCGAACCCGTGGTAACCAGGGAGGGAATGTGCCCGTGCGCACTGAGTTTCCGGCTTCTCATCCTTCTCACTGTCCGGCTCGTGCTGACTCGCCTCCCGCTGACAATTTAGAGGAGCCCATGCAGTTGGGTTGCGCTAAACTCACCCCGGTTGAGCGTCGTAGGAGGTTTGAGGGACGGCTATGCCTGTATTGTGGCCGTTCGGGCCATTTTGTCGCCTCTTGTCCGGCTTTGTCAAAAGGCGGTGCCCATCAGTAACTCTGGGGGTACTGATGGGTGACGTTTCCTCTCCTTCCCAGGCCCCTCGCATGCTACTCCCTGCTGTCATTCACGTGCCCGCCAGGTCTCACTCCACTCATGCGCTTTTAGATACCGGTGCAGAACAAAATCTGATTGATCGTGACCTTGTGCGCCTTCTCGGCATTCGTTTGTGTCCACTGGACGTTCCCGTGTCTGTCACCGCCCTTAATGGGCAATCGCTTCCTTCAGTCACTCACCAGACAGAACCCCTGTCATTGATCCTTTCTGGAAATCACCACGAGCGTCTCCGGTTTTTTGTTTTTTCCTCTCCCGAGTCGCCTGTTGTTCTCGGTTTCCCTTGGTTTGAGCGCCATAACCCGCACATTAACTGGGCAGCCCGCCGCGTGGAGAGTTGGAGTAGCCACTGCTTGTTGCACTGTTTACGCTCGGCTTTGCCGTCTCTGCCAGCCCCTGTTCCTGAGCCGGCGGCGGAGGTTATTGATCTCTCTGCTGTTCCCAAGGAGTATCACGACCTGAAGCTCGTTTTTAGTAAACAGCGTGCTGGCTCCCTGCCTCCTCATCGCCCTTATGACTGTGCGATTGAACTGCTACCAGGGGCTCCGTTACCTTCCCGTCGGCTGTATAACATCAACCCTTCGGAAAAGGCGGCCTTGGAGAAGTACATCTCGGAGTCGCTGGAGGCAGGTTTAATTCGTCCTTCCTCTTCGCCTCTGGCGGCCGGTTTTTTTTTCGTTGGGAAAAAAGACGGGTCGCTCAGGCCCTGCATTGACTATCAGGGTCTCAATGACATTACTGTGAGAAACAAGTATCCCCTGCCTTTGATTTCCTCTGCTTTTGAAACCCTTCAGGAGGCCACTGTGTTTACAAAGCTGGACCTACGGAGTGCTTATCATTTGGTGCGCATTCGGCGGGGCGATGAATGGAAGACTGCTTTCAACACTCCCCGAGGACATTATGAGTACTTGGTAATGCCTTTTGGTCTGACTAATGCGCCTGCAGTGTTTCAGAGTCTTATTAATGACGTGTTGCGGGACTTTTTGAATGGTTTTGTGTTTGTCTATCTCGATGACATTCTTATTTTTTCCCGATCGGTGGAGGAGCATGTCGGTCATGTCCGCGCAGTGTTGCAGCGGCTGCTGGAAAATAGACTTTTTGTTAAAGCTGAGAAATGCGACTTTCATGCGGACTCAATTTCTTTTCTGGGCTATGTGTTGGAGAAGGGGCAGATCAGGCCGGACCCCCGCAAGATTCAAGTTATTGCGGAGTGGCCGACCCCTGCGTCGCGCAAGGATTTGCAGAAGTTCCTTGGCTTTGCTAATTTTTATCGGCGGTTCATTAAGAACTATAGTCGTGTCGTGCTCCCTCTCACTAGCCTTGCCTCCGCGGCGCGGGCTTTTGTGTGGTCGCCCGAGGCTGAACGTTCGTTTTCTGCATTGAAGGAACTGTTCTGCTCCGCGCCTGTCCTTATTCACCCTGATGTCTCCCGACAGTTTGTGGTGGAGGTCGACGCGTCTGACGCGGGGCGGGGGCGGTGTTGTCTCAGCGCTCGCCTGCTGATGGGCGTCTTCATCCATGCGCGTTTTTTTCGCGTAAGTTTAGCCCTGCAGAGAGGAATTATGATGTTGGTAATCGTGAGCTGTTGGCGATTAAGTTGGCTCTGGAGGAGTGGCGCCACTGGTTGGAGGGGGCTGAACATCCGTTTTTGGTTTTGACAGACCATAAGAACCTCTCCTACATTCGATGCGCTAAGCGGCTTAATCCTAGACAGGCCAGGTGGCAGTTGTTTTTTGGCCGGTTCAATTTTACCATCTCTTTTCGACCCGGCTCTCGTAACACCAAGGCTGACGCTTTGTCTCGCTTGTTTTCGTCTGGCTCTGTGGCCGCTGACGCTCCTACCATTTTGCCTGGTTCCTGCGTGTTGGGGGCTGTCACGTGGGAGATTGAGTCCCAGATTCGTCATGCCCAACGTCGCGACCCTGACCCCGGGGTGGGCCCGCCCGGCAAGTTGTATGTTCCATCCTCTGTGCGTGCGCGTGTCCTGCACTGGCTCCACACGGCCCGTTTTGCCTGTCACCCTGGCGTTCGGCGTATGGTTTCTCTTTTGCGGCGCTCCTTTTGGTGGCCCTCTTTACAGACTGATGCCCGTGATTATGTGCTCGCTTGTGAAGCCTGTGCGCGCAATAAGAGCCGCCATCAGGCCTCTTCCGGGCAGTTGCATCCCCTGCCCGTCCCGGGGCGGCCCTGGTCACACATTGCCGTGGATTTTGTTACCGGTCTGCCGCGCTCCGCCTCTCACTCGGTTGTTTTGACCATTGTGGATAGGTTCTCCAAAGCTGCGCATTTTGTGCCCTTGCCTAAGCTCCCCTCGGCCCTGGAGACCGCCCGTTTGCTTGTTGATCATGTTTTTCGGTTGCACGGGATCCCCCAGGACATTGTGTCGGATCGGGGTCCTCAGTTTGTTTCCCGTGTGTGGAAGGCGTTTTGTTCTGCTCTGGGGGTGGGGGCGAGCCTTTCTTCTGGCTATCATCCTCAATCTAATGGTCAGACTGAAAGGGCTAACCAACAGCTGGAAGCTTCCCTTCGCTGTGCCGTCTCGTCTGATCCTGCTTCTTGGAGTTCCCACCTTTCCTGGATTGAATACGCCTACAACTCGCTCACCTCAGCAGCCACCGGCTTTTCGCCTTTTGAGATTTGCCTTGGATATCAACCGCCGCTGTTTCCCTCTCAGGAGGGGGAGATTGCCGTTCCTGCGGTGCGGGATCACTTGCAGCGCAGTAGGAGGATTTGGCGTGCGGCCAGGGCGGCGCTTCTCCAAACTACAACACGGACTTGCCGCACCGCCGATCGGAGGAGGACACTGGCACCCCAATATGCCGTGGGACAGCGGGTGTGGTTGTCCTCTGCGAACATTCCGCTCAAGTCCATGTCCCGGAAATTGGCCCCTCGCTTTTTGGGCCCCTTCACTGTTCGGCGCATCATCAATCCTGTGTCGGTGCGGCTGCAGCTGCCTGCGTCGATGAAAGTTCATCCCACGTTCCACGTCTCCCAGCTTAAACCGGTGTCCAGTAGCCCGCTGTGCCCACCTGCCGGACCCCCTCCGCCCGCCAGGGTGGTGGATGATGCTCCTGCTTATTCGGTTCGTCAACTGTTGGATGTGCGTCGTCGGGGACGCGGCTACCAGTTCTTGGTTGACTGGGAGGGGTACGGCCCGGAGGAACGGGCCTGGATCCCTGGTTCTCTTGTTTTGGACCCTGGTCTTATTGCAGACTTTTATAGGAGACATCCTGACAAGCCTGGTGGGCCGCCGGGAGGCGTCCCTTGAAGGGGGGGTACTGTTAGGTGTTGGGTTTTAGTGATGTGGTGTTTTTGTTTGTATGTGTTTTTGGTGCCTCCCTTTTTGTATAGGTAGGCGGGGCAGTGAGTCACTGAACCTGGCGCACCTGTTACTCATCAGATGCTCTCTTCAGAAGTGTTTTTAGGAGCTACCTGACAGAAGATTAGTGTCGGAGTATTGGCGTTTTTGGAGTTTGGAAATTCTGCCCTGCCTGTTGGAGCCCTCGGATTACTTTGGTGTCTGTAAGGAGTTTTTGTTTCCTCCCTAGGATTTTGGCCTCGACTGTTTTGCCTAGCCTGGAGGTTTTGGGCTCCAAACTGTGCCAAGTAAGCTCTCCAACTCTCTGTAAAGTTTTAAGCTTTTTTCGGTTAACGGGCGAGACCCTCCTAATTCTCCTCCCTCTCCTTTTTCTAGATCGAGTGCACTGCTTATGTGTATTTTCGTCACTAGCACGTCCTGGCTCCGCGTCCTCATTCACACACGTTGTACATATGTTGTCCTTGTAAATATCTCCCCCCCTCACTGTAAATAAACTGCCTTCACTGCAACTCTGCCTCCGTGCGTTCTGCTTCTTGGGTCCATCAGCTTTTGTCCTAACAGGAAAGGGGGACACAAAGAAATACTTTTCTTTATTATCTCATTTAAAATGTCTGGCTGTTATTAAATAATTTTCTGAATCTTGCAACCAAAGTTTTTATTTGACGTAAAATGAATAGAAATCATACATTTACCAACAAGACAGTGTACATCACTGTCACAACAGCGTCTGTTTTCATTCAAAGGCTTTATGGCTTTAATATCTGGTGGGCCGGTCTTTAGTCAAAATGCATCCATAGACTCGAGACACAATGCATTTTTGGGACTTTCAGGTGTATGGACCAATGTTTTATTTTCTGATCAAACCAGAAATCTTTAATGAGCAGCTAGATTTGTCTCGCATTAACTGGCTGAGTTAATGCCAGTTAATGCGACATCGAAGCAGCTGGAATCCACAGCTGTGCATGTTCATGGAGCTTGCATTTTCACCTGCTGCACATCACTACCTGACAAGTTTAACTGTCTTCAGAACATTACAGAGGCCTTATTGACAGTATTTGGCTCTACATATCTGTGTGAGCAGATTTTCTCTCACATGAGTGTCCTCAGGTAGCCGTCTGAATGCTGGACACTCAGAGACCTGTGTCTCTGAGTGGGAGACCAGAGATCACATTAACATGTGTATCTCTGTATTAACAAACATGCCATATTGGCTGAGTTTATTTTTCTTATTATTGTTGTGAGGAGACCATAAATAGCATTTGTATTTTCTGTTATACAGTTCATTTGCTGTTATGGAGTTCTTGTTATGGATAAAAAGTGTCTTTTTTTGTTTCAAAATAGCTGATAACTATTCGCTGATAGCTGCCAACATCTGTGAACAAATATAATTCTATAAAGTTGTTCTATATAGTGTGTAACTGTTAATATAGAGCGTTATTAAATTTATTGCTAATGCAATCATATGGCACACTGACTTCTGAGGAAATTTTAAATGGCACTCGCCATCAAAAAGGTTGCCTACCCCTGTCTTAGAGAAATACATGAATGATGTTACGGACATTTATGTACAAATCAGAGATCACCTCACACCATCCAGTGAAACGAGACGTCGTGTTGATGCATGTGAGGCCGTAACAAAGGACATTATTAAAATTGCATATGAAAGAATATCAGGCATAGACGAAGACTATGATAGTGAAGCAGTCAAAGAACGCCTTCGCGAGCTCCTTAACAGAGACTATGCTCATTCCATATATGGAATGTTCACAGGACAGCAAGAGTAAACGATCGGTAGACTCTTGTCGTCGTTATCGTTCCCCTCGCACGTTTTATTTCTCCGGTTTCAGTGTTTTTGCTTCACAACTACAGCGTGCAGTTTACTTTGTGTGCACTAACATGGACTCGAGTCAACCAGCGCCACCTCTGGCCAAGTGCCACAGCCTACAGCCAGATCAACTTGTGACACACATCTGCACCACGTTTGAATCACCACTCCAATTGGTCATCATGATTTTAATATTTTCTTTTTCCATAACAATGAAATACGCCTTGGACAAATATGACACATCAATAGTTCATTAGTGTTGTCACATCACATCCTGTCTGTGTCTTTTCTCTGGGAAGGAATATTTCCAGCCAATATAGGCAATCCATCAACATGCCTGGAGAGGTGGTAGTTATATACAGTCTGTATAAGTGTGGTTAATCTAATGAACATTTGTAAGGAGATGGCAGTTACTGTGAATTTACAGCAGTTACACAGTGATTAGTAATAAACAGAGCCAGTTGAGAGTGAGTGGATTTAAGAAAGTCAGTGACTCAGGTGTGTCGATTGGTTTGTCATCTGTCTTTGAGACTGGAGGAGACGTAGAAATCTTTTGTTTTAAATCTAAGTTAGGAAGATTCCTGTTTTAAAACACGCACTTTTTGTGAGAAATGCAAGAAGTACATCTGCAGAAAGCACACAGTTACATTCTGTTCATCATGTGGACAAAATTGGGAAGTGGGAAGACATGGGAGAATTCATGCACCGGTGCTACCGCGCTTGCGATTGGGAGCCTACAGAGGATCCCGCAGTTTTGTTTTCTCGAGAAATGAAAGCCTACAGAAAAACCATGACATATACAGTCCATTGTGTCCGCTCAGTTGAGCTAGTGAACATAGCTGTCTCACACTGTCTGCTTCAAACAACACCTCCTCTAAACTCCTCACACCCCCTGCTGACAGAGGTGCCTGACGGCCTGTGGGCCTCATCTAAGTATGATGTAGGCCTAATTAAAGATTTCATTTCATTTATTTATTTATTTATTTCACACTTGGTACAACAGTTCAAACAAACCAACCACACTTTCTATCAATAAAACACTACAACCATGTGTGAAAAGGAGCAGGAAGAAGAAAATATTCTTATTAAACCCTGCCCCCTATCTACAATCCAACTTATATTACAAGTGGGCACCAAAAATCAGAGAACAAACTAACATTAACATTTATCTCCGGTCCTACCACAAACCAAACAACAAATTTACCATCAGAATATACAAATTTACAATCAAAATATACCACTCCACATGGTAACAAGGAGAAAAATAAAATTAAAATAAATAAAACAAAAAAAATAAAACAAAAAATTATAATGGATCCTTCATCAATGAACTCCAATTTCATTCACATTCTTCATATTGAGTTATCGTTTTAAGCATATAACACTTTTTAAAACAATGTAAATTTATACAATTCTTTAAATTATAATGAAGAGAGTTCCACAGTCGTATACCCTTAACCGTTGGACTCATTAACCTTTGTGTAGTCCTAGCTAACTGATGCTTAAAATAAAATTTCCTTCGGCTGTCTTCTCCCCCTGAACACAATAAAAATACTCTTTGTAACTTAAAGGGCAAAATATTATTTTTAGCCTTAAACATAATTAATAGTGTCCGTAATTTCACTAAATCTCCTAATTTTAATAATTTCGATTTTATAAATAATTTATTTGTATGTTCTCTATATTTCACATTATGAATCATTCGTATCACTTTCTTCTGTAATAAGTTTAAAGGTTTTATAGTATTCTCATATGTATTCCCCCAGACTTCAATACAATAACTAAAATATGAGAAAAACAATGAAAAATATAAAATGCGCATTGTTTTATAGTCTAATAAATCTCTTACATTTCCCAAAATATAAATATTTTTAACCATCTTCTTTCTAATATACTCAATATGTGATTTCCACATCAAATTTTCATCTACTATTACACCCAAAAAATGAAATTCAGTAACTCTTTCAATCAATTCTCCATCAATGGACATAATGACTTCATCCTCCTTTACACGATTGCCAAATATCATGAATTTCGTTTTTGTCAGATTCAAAGATAATTTATTTACATCAAACCATATTTTTAATCTTAACATCTCAGAAGTCATAATTTCAACCAAATCTTTCAAATTCTCTCCAGAGCAATAAAAATTTGTGTCATCTGCAAATAAAATAGAATTTAACCTTTTTGATACATCACAGATATCATTAATATATAAATTAAAAAGTTTAGGTCCCAAAATAGAACCTTGAGGAACGCCACATACAATCTTCAATCTTTCAGAGGTGTTACCTCAACAAATACCCCAACTGTATATTTATTATTATTGGTTGCAGATGAAATATCGTCAATGAAAGTCAACAACGCTAATGCCGTTGATCTATTTTTACGAAATCCAAATTGATTTTCATTTATTAGTTGGTATTTTTCAATAAAACTATCAAGTCTTTGCGCAAAAAGTTTTTCAAGCACTTTTGAAAACTGTGACAAAAGAGACACTGGCCTATAATTGTTAAAACTATGCTTATCTCCTGATTTATATAAGGGTATCACTTTTGCCACTTTCATTCGATCAGGAAATACTCCTGATTGTAACGAAAGATTAAAAATATAGCAAAGAGGAATACTTATACAGTCTAAAGTCTTTTTAATTATGACCATATCTATACCATCACAGTCAGTAGATTTTTTATTTTTACAATTTTCTACAATTGCTACTATTTCTTTTATGGTAGTATCAGCCAAGAATATAGAATTAACCACTCTATTTTCTCCTTTCCAGGCTTCCTCATATTCTGGATCGTCATTTTTTCTAATTAAATTTGCTAAAGTGGGTCCAACATTTACAAAAAAGGAATTGAATTCGTTTACTACTACTAAGATTGTGAGCCTGTGGTAATCACTCCAAAGTCCTCTTTTAGACCATGCCAAAAACAATATCCCCTGAAACAGGAAGCCATAGAGGGGATTACTCCTGTGTTTGAATCCTCTTAAAGGCCGGAGTAATTATCCCATGCCCCACCTCTCCGGTTCGCACTCCACTATTCCCTGTGAAGAAAATCAGAGGACCAAATGAGCCAGTTGAGTGGCGGTTTGTGCAGGACTTACAAGCTGTGAACAAGGCTGTGATCCCCAGAGCCCCTGTGGTTCCGAACCCCCACACCATTTTGTCCCAAATACCATCTGATGCTATGTGGTTTACTGTTGCTGACCTGACTAATGCATTCTTCTCTGTTCCAGTTCACCCAGATAGCCAGTTTTGGTTTGCTTTTGAGTTCCAGGGAAAGGCTTAAACATTCACTCGGTTGTGTCAAGGCTACTGTGAATCCCCCACAATCTACAATGCCGCCTTAAGAGACTCTCTGTCAGACTTGCTCCTCTCCCAAGGCACAGTGTTACTTCAATATGTCGATGATCTGCTACTGTGTGCACCCACACAAGAGCAGTGTCTGACAGATTCTCTTACTTTACTGACACATTTGCATCACAAGGGCCACAAGGCTAATAAGTCAAAACTACAGTTTTGTAAAGAGCAAGTCACATTCTTAGGGCATGTGATTTCTTACAATTCTCACTAGATTTCCTCCAAGAGGGTGGAAGCTGTGATGACCATTCCAAAACCTCTCACAAAAAAACAGATGATGTCATTCCTAGGAACCACATCATACTGCCGCAATTTCATTCCACACTACTCCTCTGTGGAAGCTCCACTTACTGCACTCATACATGGTACAAGCCTGTCAGCTAATGATCGCATTTCTTGGACACCAGAGGCTGAAGCTGCCTTCATTTCCTTGAAAAAGCTGCTGCAAACAGCGCCCGCTTTAGCGCTTCCAGACCCATCCAAACCATATACACAAATGGTGGATGAAAAGAATGGTTTCATGTCTTCTGTTCTTTTACACCAGCATGGGGATTCACTTCGCCCGGTGGGTTATTACTCTTCCAAGCTTGACCCAGTAGCTGCAGGACTGCCTGGATGCCTACGAGCAGTAGCTGCATGTGAGAAGGCCGTGCTCGCCTCACGTGACATTGTAGGGTACTCTCCTCTGACAGTGCAGGTACCCCATGCAGTTTCTCTCATTTTGCTGGAGCAGAAAACTTCACACCTTTCTGCAGCTCGCTGGCTCAGGTACTCTTCCATACTGCTTGACATGCCCAACATCACAGTGAAGCGATGCACAACACTTAACCCAGCCACTCTTCTTCCCACGCCAGAGGATGGTGAGCCACACAGCTGCACTGCTGTATTAGGTGAAACTTGTACACCGCAGCTTGACTTGTTAGATGTTCCCGTCGAGAACTCTGACATAGTGTTATATGTAGATGGCTCCTCTTCCCGTGATTCACGTGGAACTAACCGGGTGGGTTTTGCTGTGTGTTCTGATCATGCCACTCTCGTTTCAGGCTCATTGCCCAGACACTTCTCAGCACAGACTGCAGAACTTGTGGCGCTCACAGAAGCCTGTAAACTTGCGGAGAGTCAGTCGGCCACCATCTACACTGACTCTCGCTACGCGTTCGGTGTGGTGCATGATTTTGGCGCCTTGTGGAGGCACAGAAAGTTCCTGAAATCTGATGGGAAGCCCATCCTCAATGCTAACCAGGTAGCAGCGCTGCTGGATGCCATCCTCCTGCCTGCTCGCATTGCTGTAGTGAAGTGTGCAGCACACACAGGTCAAACTGATTCTGTCTCCCAAGGAAATGCCGCCACCAATGCAGCAGCCAAAGCAGCAGCTGAAGGAGGCCTACCCTTCCAACTTGTCTTGGCACCACTGTCCACACCTAACCTCGCTGATCTTCCTGCTGTACAGTCATTTGCCTCCCAGCCAGAGAAAACTCTCTGGCGCAGACATGGCTGCACACTGGTCGAATCCGTCTGGCGATCTCCTGACGGCCGCCCATGTCTACCTAAACACTTCTTCCCCTGGTTTCTAAAATGGACACATGGGTTAGACCATGCGTCCAAAGGGGGATGCTACAAGCAGTAACATCGCTGTGGTTCACCAAAGGGTTTTCCACAGCAGCAGAGAGGTATTGTAAAAGGTGTCTCATTTGTGCGACCAACAATGTCGGACGCCCAGTACAGGTAAACACTGCAGCACGCCCCCACCAGACATGCCTTTGACCATCTAATGATGGATTTCATTGAATTGACACCAGCTGAGGGGAAGAAGTATTGTCTAGTAGTAGTGGACATGTTCTCTAAGTGGGTAGAAGCATTCCCCACTAAAAGTGCAGACAGCAGTGCAGTGGCAAAAGCCCTCCTGTCAGAAATCATTCCCAGATGGGGTATCCCGGGAAAAATCACAAGTGATAATGGTACTCACTTTGTGAACCAGGCATTGAAGGAGATCAGCAAGCAACTAGGTTTCAAATTGCAAACACACTGTGCATATCACCCACAATCTGGAGGTGATGTAGAGAGAATGAACGGCTCCTTAAAGTCCAAGCTGGTAAAGTGCTGTGAAGAAACTGGCCTCACGCGGCCAAAAGCACTTCCCCTCGTACTGATGTATGTGCGCACGCGAACAAGACCTCCAGCACACCTCAGCCCTTATGAGGTGTTGTATGGACGACCTGCCAGGGTGGGAGCAGAACCCCCCAAATGGACTGGCATGTCCACAGAGTTGTGCAACAGCGAAATGATTGTGTACTGTCAAAATCTCTCCAGGACTATCTCTCAGGTACACCGAGCAGTGAAAGCAGCCCTGCCCAGGCCAGCAGAAGGACCCCTGCACCCATTCAAACCGGGAAACTGGGTGCTAGTGAAGGATTTCAGGAGGAGACACTGGAAGGCGAAGCGGTGGCTGGGCCCGTTCCAAGTCCTACTGACCACACAAACAGCGGTAAAGGTTGGAGAACGAGTTACTTGGATCCACGCCAGCCACTGTAAGCTATTTGGAGGAGAACCACCCAGAACGGAGGAGCAAGCAGAAAAGACAAACGGGGCAGAATAATCCCCGCACCTCATTCAGGTAGTAGGCAGTCTACCCCCTACATGCAACAATGCGACAAGCCAGGAAACACCTCATCATTGGGGTAGCTCTGATGCTCTTCAGTGGGCTGATTGTTGCCCTCTGGTGGAGCCTCTGGAGAGATCAGCAGCCGAGCACCATGTCAACTTCCAGGGAGGCTCGGGCAACAGAAGGAGCAGCCCACGAGATGAGAGACAAATGCCTTACTGAATATGGCGGATACATTGAGCTACACTATACGTATGCGACTACCCAGACCTTCAGCTTTGATCTGTGCAATGTGATAGACTGTAAAGGCTATAATGAGAGCTGGAGAGGTTATGATGTTTATTTGTGCATATTTGGACATGGCGTTCCGGGACACCAGAAGTGGTGTCCAAGTTGGAGTTTTGTGTGGTGGCATTCCAGGCCGGGGTACTGGGGAGAACAGGTAAAATCAACAGAGGGTGAGATAAAAAGTAAGAACAGTTTTTCCTTTGTTAGAGCCCAATTGGCGACTGGTACCGGCCTGAACCCATTACTGCTAACAATTAAGAATCTGAATTGGAACCCATTTTCCAGGAGACCAAACTTCCCAGGACAATGTCATGACTCCAGAGAAGACTCCTTTTATTTAATCATAGGAGTAGACCAGGCCGGTGCAGACACAATGGGCATAATAAAGGTAAGACTGCATCATGCATTAAGCCCAAACCACAGTATGACCCCTGCTAATGCAACAGAGGTCACCGCCACCATAGCCAAGCAAATGTTCAGACCACTGGCGGACCCTTTTGTAAATTATCTGAACATCACCTCCCCAGAGAATGTTGTGCAAGTAGAGACGGGTTACATTAGTGATGGTGAGAGGAAGCCTCGTGATGAACTGAAGCTTTCCATCCAATTGGTCGACTCATGGTTTGAAGCATTGTGATGATTCATTTGCTCTACTGCGCCACCAAGTGGACAATTCAAGTGAAGCGGGCTCTGTGATTATAGTGATGTGATGTGTAAACCTCTAAACTGAATAAATAAATTGTTTTCATGGTTATTTATCCCGAATATATTGTCTCAGTATGTGTGAGAAAGTGGATCAGGACAGAGTTTTGGTATAATTGTGTAACTGTTAGCCTCAGACAGTCACTCAATAGTATAATTCAGATCATAGATCAGTACATTTGCATATTTTTTATAATATAAAAAGAAAGCTGACACTTTCGAGACTTTATCTAATGTGTAAGCATCACAGCAGATGCCTTTGTGTCAACGTAGCTGAGGCTAAAACAGAAAAACAATTTTATAAAAATATTCAGCAGCAGATCAAAAACGAAAGAAAACCATTAATCAACAGATTAACATTACCTGATGCTGCTGAATTGAAGCAGAGCAAATTACAGAGGTTTTATTAGAGACACAGCTAAGCGTTTTGCAATTTTGCATAATGTTAAAAAGTTTAAATTTGTTTAGCTGAACGGCAGAAATTAGGTTTTCTTTTCGGAAGTATTTAAAAGGGAAAAAACAGCGACTGACAGCGCTGTAAACAACGGGAAACTGTTCTTGAAGTATACTGTGTGTGTGTGTGTGTGTGTGTGTGTGTGTGTGTGAGAGAGAGAGAGAGAGCTGTGCATGAAGTGTGATTTTATCGTCGTGAAAGTAAAACAGTAAAAGTCAGAGGAAATTCATGACGATGTTTATGTGAAGCTAGTTTGGATCTCCTTTTGCTGCTGGTTCGGTCAATATTGTTTGAAGAGAAATAAAATCTGCAGCTTCAGAATCAGCGCAAAAAAAGGCGTAAACACGAAGCACTGTCGGCTTTCAGCCCCGACCGTGTCCGTGCCGTCGGGTGAGAAAGGCAACATCTCACTGATTCTGATCCGTCAGCGGGTCCGCGCTTCGTGTTTACGTCTTTGTGCACAATCGGTGTACCTGCTCTCATTTACTGTTTTAGCTGTTCGGTGGTTGTTAAAATGTAGTAATATTTATATTAAAAATCGATTCAGGATTTTAATGAATCGATATCACGTTATCCAAGCTAGAATCGATTTTAATCGATAATCAAAACCCACCCCTAGTAACTGTGTAATCATGCTTATGTACAGCTGGATAATGACACAAACTGTGTGGCGCTTCACTTTTTAATAAACTAAAAGACAATAATCAGATTATAGGATCTGTAGTGTTGTTTATTTATATTATGGTGCTTATCATTTGTGATATTTATTACTGTGTGCATACTTTAGTAGGAGAGATGAAATTAAAAAAAAAATATCTTCCTTGCTGGTTCCATCGAAGAAGAAATGCTCAAGCACGTAATCCAATTCCACAACACAGTGTGATGGGAAATCAGCTGTGTTTTGCTGTCCATTTTATTTCGAATCTGGCGCGAACCGGTGAACCAGTCCCTGAATCAGTCACGTGGTACGGACTGCCCGCGAGGCCGCGAACGTCACTGCATATGTAATCAAAGCAAGCCTCGATACGCGCTTCACAAAAACTCCCCCGAGATTACCCGACACACGATTCGACGCTTCGACACACAGGACACATCACTAGGTTACATAGACAAAAATACTTGGCTTGACTGGATAACATACACAGCCGGGGTAAACAACATGACAGACTGTGTGGCCTGCTCTGCAGCCCGCCCCACACTGTTCACTGTGCCTGCCCCTTTATTGTTTTGGGAGGACAGGCCAGGCTTTGATTGCATGCTTCAACTCCACATGAGGGAGAGGGTGGACCATGATTGCGCTGTATTGAGTACTCCTTTCCCAGTGGTAAGGGAAAGTGTCACCCCCCCGTGTTCTCCCCAAAGGCCGGAAATTATACGTGCCTAACTAGGGTAAATGCCACCCCCGTAGGAGCTCCTGAAAGTTCATGGTGTGCTAAAATAATAAATGTCACAAAATGGGACAATATGAGCAGCATTAATGTGGCTCGAGCCGATCTGTTCTGGTGGTGCGGTGACAAGGTGTTAAGAGACACTCTGCCCAGCAGCTGGTCAGCAACCTGCACCATTGTGAGGTTGGCACTCCCTATACTGTTAGCAGGGTCCCACGCCTCTGCAGAGTGAAGCGAGATCGATCAACTGTAGACCAGACAACAAACGACGGAGGCCCAGAAAAGTACAATCAAACGATGAGTTTATTGACAACGGAGAACAACCGTCAGCATATGGCTTATTTGCTCTGACAAAAATACACTGAGTTCTGGTTTTATAGCATAGAGGATGACACCCCCACATACACGTCAATACAGGTCAAAAATACATTATGTCCAGTCATTGTTTACAGACAAGGGTACATCTTGTACATCTCTAATAACTATGAACAGACATATAACTTCTCTTTTTGATAACACCTTCCTTTTAAGGTAATAACTTCAAGCTTCAGGGCCTCTAAGGGCTAATAATGGACCCTCGTCCTCAATCACTAAGTAGACTGAATTGGCGCAGGTCTCAAATAAGAAGCAGAAGACACTTGGGCCTTCGCTCAGGCCTGCTACTAGATTTATGTGTATTGTAAGCATGCATGCAATTAACCTGCTATGTTCTCATCTTCCCTCAACATGTATCACCTGGACACTCTCACCAGTGAAGCTTAAAACCCTCTTGGATAGAACATCAACTCTAAACAAGCACAGTTATGCATTGTGTATAGAATGAACTAAACCTGTGAATAAAATGAATGTGATGACAAACATATTCAATGCAATATGAACCCTGTAAACAATATTACTGATAAAATAATACTGTAGAACATGTTATTAATGCATTTATCATAAGGCAGATTATATGGCAGCAATAAAAGAATCTCTAAATCCCAACAAGAGGCCCAGGTAAGAAGGGCCCGTAGGACCACAACGGAAGATTTTGATTTGACTAAAAACTCCCCAACTTATATAGATGCTATAGGTGTCCCTGATGAGTTTAAATTGGCCAACCAGGTTGCAGGGGGGTTTGAGTCCATCTTCTTATGGGTAACTCCGAATAAGAATGTAGACAGAATCAACTATGTACATTACAATGTCCAACGACTGGCCAATCTGACACGGGATGCAGTGGCGGGCCTATCCGAACAGCTGGCTGCCGCATCCTTGATGGCCTGGCAGAATCGAATGGCTCTGGACATGCTCTTGGCTGAAAAAGGGGGGATCTGCACTATGGTAGGTCCTCTGTGCTGCACCTTCATTCCAAACAACACAGCCCCAGATGGCACTGTAACCAGAGCCTTGGAAGGTTTGCGAACACTGTCATCTCAAATGACAGAGGACTCCGGCATTACTAACCCCTTAGACGGGTGGTTCAACAAACAGTTTGGGAAGTATAAGGCCATAGTAATGTCGTTGCTAATGTCCATAGCCACTTTTATTGCCATTCTCACATGCTGCGGCTGTTGTCTGATCCCATGCCTCCGCACCCTAGTGAGTAGATTAATCACAGTGGCACTGACAAGAGAAAGCGAGTCTCCCAAATTGCAGCTTCCCCTATTGTAGGCTGAAGATTACACTGATAATAGCGAGAGCGAGGATGATTGTGATGAGTGAAATTATTTTCCTGACACTGTAAGAATGATGCATATTGTGAAACCTTTTTGAGTGTGCAATATTGCTGATGTAATTAACAGAATGTTAGGAAGAGAAATCCTTGGTACTAGTGATTGAGATGCAATCAAGAGGGTGGGAACTGTTGTGGGATTTCTCTTTAGTGTATTGTCCTTTAATGTATTGTCTTGGTGAAATGCTTTCATGTTACTTAGTTTAGTACGTCTGGTTCACACCTCATTCACGCCGGGAAAACAGACGGTGAGAAACTGGTGAATGTCTCCGAGGAGACGGAAGCCAGGAGACGGAAGCTCACACAGGAAGACTTGACCCCAGAGTGGGGGAGATTCACACAAGTGATAGAGGGTCTTTCTGTTTAGAGCCAAGGTGTGAACTGCAACTGTAAAAGCATTTTGTTCTGCGACTGTGTATAAAAGGAACTTGAATTGTTCATTGTCAGAGACGACTTTCAGTGCCCCCTGACTGACGTCCCTCCTCATGCATGAGATAGCTGAAATAAAGGTGTTGTTACAACTCATCCCGTCTGCAGGCTTTGGTAATTAAAATTTCCACAACAGCAGCACGACGAAGGCTAGACCGTCCCATTTCACAAGCCTCTCACTTCCGCTCTTCTCGTACTTATAGTACGCACCGTCCGTAGTACGCGTAGTACGCGTAGTGCGCGTACTTCAAGCGTGCAGACCCTGAATTGGGATACAGCCAGTGACTTAAACTAAAGGCCAGAACACCAACTAATGTAAAATGAACAAAACTAAAAATAACCCTTAGTACAAAATCAAACCAGCACAACTCAAAAACCCAAACAAATCATATATTTAGAAAAACAAAACAGAAACTGCTACCACTGATAGCAGCAGCAGAGCACATCACTGGCATGAGTCTTCCTGCCATTCAGGACATTTATCTTCAACGGTGCCTCTGTAAAGCACACAGCATCATCAAGGACCACAGCCACCCAGCATGTCAGCTGTTCTCCTTGTTACCATCCGGGTGAAGTTACAGTTAAGTTAAGTCTGCCTGCTCGGACTACAAGACTTCAGTTTTTACCAACAACCACAACACTGCACACAGAAGCTGTCCTACAGATTCACAGGTACATACTACACTCTGCACTGCTCACTTCATTTTTATTAGTATTTAAATAAAAATAAAAACTCTTACAGATGATGTTTAGTCTGTTAACATTTTTACTGTATTTTTCACTATATTTTATATATATATTTTGTTTGTTTTTTACTGTCTTTTACTGTACTATACTGCTGAGTGACTGTTTTCTGCTCGTCAAATACATTTCATTGTAATGTAGACCCTGTGCTTACTTGCATATGACAAATAAAACTGAAACTGAACTGAGAATTGGTCTGTGGCTTTCTGTCAGACTCGGGGGCTTCGGTGCTGGTTTTTGTCGCCATTTTCCCTTTACCAGGTTTCAAATGGCACTTTTGTTTTTGACCATTGGTGATTCGAGTAGGTAACAGTAGACAAATGTCAATGAACCTGACAGTAATAGTATTAATATAACAAAAAAAAAAAGACAGTAAACAAAAACATTAACTACCAAAGTAATAAAATTAACAACATTTAGAACAACAATAGTAGCAATAATAACAACAATGTTAACAATAACTGTAACAGCCATGGTAATAACAATAGCAAACGTGACACTGTAACAACAAAAACATAATTACATAACACTTTGCACTTCATCCTGAACTCTACATTCAAACTGGTTCAGTGCAGCTGTACGACTGTAAACACACACAGTATATGATTAAATAAATAATATATAATTTAGAGGAGTGCAGGGATGTAGCAGCCAGCTGGACGTCACTACTCAGACTGGTTACACTGTGGTGTAGGTGTGTGGCTCGGCTTGAGTGAGGAGTAGATGACCGCTGGCTCTGATGGAAGATCTGAACACAAACACACAGATTGGAGGAAGTTTAGATAAACATGAGAAAAAAAACTGCACCGGCTCTGTTTGTTGATATCCACAAAACTGTCTTACACAAATATCAATAAATTAATCTCAGAATTCTAACAATTAATATTGAAATATATAACTATGTGTTAGTAGTAGTCAGATCTTTTATTTTTGAATGACAGAACTCTGATGCTTTGCTATATTATAAGCCTCTGTTTCCTGAGTCCTTCCATCGCATGTCATCATCAACCTTCTGCTGGACCATCTCAAATTTGCATTAAAAATAATCATAATTTTAAGATATACTAAGAGGCATTAACAGTGTAGCATATACTGGTTCGTTTTTACAGTGAGAAAAATGGGATTTTTTTAGGCTAGGTTTTAAGACACTCATGTTCAAACATGAATGTCCAAAAATGTGTGAAAACATGCTACAAGCTGATCATTTAAAATACACATGATTGTATCTTTAAAAGTATTTGATATATGAAGCTAACATTTCACAACAAGCAGAAAATTATGTAAAACTTTGGTGATCACAGATGAAATGACTGTTTCGGATTTAATAGCGCCGTTCCAGTCTTACTGACCAATCAGAGCTTTTCACACCACTTTCAAATTAATACCACATTTTTTTCCTTCTATATTTACTTCATATACTTTTCGACTCACGTGCAAACCATGATTATTCTCCAGCAGCTGTGTGTATTTTGTGTTTAATCTCTTCATATCTTTGTAGTGAGCCTGTCAGGCTTGTGGATCATGTAATCACCTTCATGTGCTGCTGCAGGCTGAGAACTAAGATTTATTATTTGATTAAGGATTGGACCTTTTATTTTCTCAAGGGGGGGGGGGGGTTGCAGCGAGCATGAAAGAGGAGCAGCTCTACCTCTCTGTCTGCAGTTCATCTTGATGGGGATCTGTGCATAGTTGATGTCAGATGTTCTGTGCACTGAAGAATAAACTGCCGCTGGATCGCTCTCTGCAAAACATGACAAAGTCATGTGACTGACCCAGAACTCGTGTTTTAGGGTGAGAAAAGGTTTGACATTCCAGGAATAACAGCGGCAAATGTGAGGCCACAGCATAGCCTGTCTTTAACATGCAGCAACCTTAACACCTCTGCTCGGTTTAGCTCTCAAAACAGGAAACCTAATGACCACAGAGCTGCTCACTTGGCACAATGATGTAACAGTCTTACACAATGCATCATGTAAAATAAGCACTTTGCAAACCTGTGAAAGTAAACCTTTTTTTTAATTATACCTGACCTGACTAGTATGTGACAGGAGTTATATGAAGTGCTGCACCAAAGATTATTATAACCTGCAAATATTCAAAGCTACGCTAGTATAGTCCAAGAATAAAAACATGGAGCTGCTTTAATGTGAGAATTACAAGAAGGGATTTCATTGTTTCTGGCTCTGGTTCAACATCTTTAATGCAGGAGATTTTTAACAGTGGACTGAAATCTTTGTGCATTATGTGCAAGCAATTTTCAGTCCAGACAAAGAAACTGATCAACCTGACCTGATGAAAAACCAGGGGATGAACCTGCAGTCCATGCTAAAAGAACCTGAACCAAAATGCATGAAACACATGTTCTAAACCCTCAGCCATGCACCTCACAGAGCCTCATGTGGAAGCACAAGAGGATTATCGCTCTCCTGTACCTCTCATCATCTTTGACCCATTTCCATCATCTGCTGATGTTCTTCTCACTGATGAAGAGGTGGCAGCTGTCACAGCATCACTCACTGCAAAATCAAATGCAAAGATTTTCCATTAATAGCAGAACTTTAAATGCTGCTGATTCAGCAAGATTAATATTTATAAGAAGGCGAAACGTGTTTAAAATGAAAAGCGAAGGAAAAACTGCAGTCAGAACAAAATTAAAAAGTGTTTCTATCTTTTCTTTCAAAAAACAGGAAACTGGACTGAACCGCTCACATCAGCTTTCTTTGACCACAACTCTCACATACAACATCTCACTTCACACACAGTGAAAAAAATTACCAAACTGTGTACAGTGTACAAATGTATATATTCAAATATGACATTAATCATAAAATGTTATTGTAGAAATTGATGCACAAATACAGCATGTAGCTTAGATTAAGTCATAATTAAATCTCAGTTAAAAATGTAAATGGTCTGTGGCTCAAACTGGTCCTCACAGAGACAGATGTGTGGAAATAACACGTGCAGCATGTGGCAGCTTTTAAGCGATTGTCTTTGCTCTGTTTCCACTTAGATGATGTTAGTGTGAGCTGTGACTGTCTGAGATGTGGGCTGTAGAAATTAGGCTCAAAGTGCCAAAAACACAAAAATGGAGATTATAATTTACTGATTTTTTTTTTAGGTGATTTGTTTAAAAAAAAACAACGGTTTGATGTGTCAACATGAAGTGTGAGCAGAATGTGTCTCACCTCCAGTTTTTCTCTGGATGCATCGTCTCAGCACTAGTAGCAGTATGACCAGCAGCAGCAGCCCAGTTATGGAGGGAACAGACACCATCACAGAGAGAGGAGGAGAGGAAAAGGGGAGGAAAGGGAGGCAGTGGAGGCTGATGGAGGAGGAGAGGTGGGAGAACCTGCAATTAAATAGAAACTGAATTTCCTGGAGGAACCTACCTGAGGGATTAATAAAGTTCTATCAATCTAGCAAAAGAGTTCCAGACTTTATATTAAGAGGTTTTGGAGTTTCATCAAACTTTATAACTTTTCAGTAAAAAAAAAGAGGGAAGAGGTGAAGAGGTTAGTTATGTGTTTTCTGTAGACTAGTCCCTGAATACTAGTTAATGATTTTAATATCAGCAGAAAGGAACAGATTCTTGAACATAAAGTGATTTAAATGTTTAAATCCTAATAAAAACCTACTTAAAAATAATAGGACTAAAGGGTGGATGATATAAAACGCGACCATCGATCTTTGCTTTTTAATGAGGCTTTCTTGGTCCTGTGACACACGATGAGCACATGGCTACCAGCAGCTCGATTTCTTGAAGGAAATAATGTAAAAAGTAAATTAATCTGTTAAGTTGTTACCTACAGACAGTTTGCAAATCTGTTTAACTTGGAGAGAAAATGTTGTCCTTTTCCTAATATCCTGTCTTTAATGGTGAATGTTCATAATAAATATCAAATATTTATTATGAAATAATATTTTTGTTCTCATTTCAGAGTTTTTAATGAGCTGCAGGAACCCTGTGCTGCGTGAGTGGAGAACAGCCAAGTCTCCTCCTCTGATAAACCTCCACATGTACCACTGAAAACAGTTAAATTAGTTTGAATCTGAAATCAGGGCTCAAACTACTTGTTCTGAGACCATTTCTTAATTTTTCACACCAAACTGTTTAATAAGACAAACTTTACACAGAGTTCATCAAATATAACTAACGCTTTAACATTATCAGGATTTCATAAAACAAACTTCAAATCAACAGGAAGACAGCCGCAGAACATGTGGATCAAAATGAATTCATTAAAAAACAACATGTGGACTTCAAGGATACAGTAAATACACTAAAGTGAAAGGAGGAGCCAAAAATTTGAAGGAATTTGAATTAAGTAAAAGTCACCTGTGATCTTTAAAATGGTCCTGATGTGTGCTGCTGTTTTTAACTTTCAACATTTCTTTGCTGCCACTGTGAAAATGAATGTGTTCTTTGCCTAATTAAATAAATGTTACACTGACTCACTGCTTCATCTTCTGGTACAAACTGGTATTATATGGAAGTACAGCCCAAAACCAGTTTAGATTGAGTTTCTTTTTTCTGGACATAAAGTCACAGCAGGTGTTGTTTCAAAGCTGGTGGACAGATTTAGTTCATTTTGGAAGTATTAAGAGCAACTGCTGTGAAAACATTTGCAGTTTTGGGAGAAAATGATTTAAGAAAAGGGATTACCACAGCAGAAGTTTAAATATGAATGAAGGATTGAAATTTAACTGAGGTAACACATAAAATGAATACAACTACTAAACACTACTGTGTCCTAAGGGAACAAAGGTTAAAATGTAACAGGGATAACATTTTAGAGAATTAAAATCCCTCAAAGGAAAAAAAATAAACTTGATATACATATCTATACATGCAGCTTCCTAAATGTAACATTCGGGATTATTCACTGCAGGTCCAGAAATCAGAGCTGCCTCATCAGACCCAGGTGTGACATCAGCTGACACTCTTTACAGGAGATTCCATCTGAACTCTGTGGAGCCTGATCTCAAGGTTTTTAAGTCCCACCCTGAAACCAGAAGAGGATCTTTCTCTCTCTTCAGATTCATTGTGATCCAGTGATTTCAGTCCTGCATGATCAGGCTGATGTTTGCACAGAGCAGATAATGAAGTGAATGTTTTTGCACATTGGTAACAGTGAAACAGTTTATTTACAGCGTGGGATCGTTTGTGTTCGGAGTATGAACTGAGATTCCTGAAGCTCTTGTCACACTGGTCACAGCTGAAGTTCACTTCCATGTGTGTACGTTCATGCTTGTTACGATGACCTGATTGTGAGAAGCTTTTGTCACAGTGTCTGCACTTGTATGGTGTCTCTCCTGTGTGGATTCGCTTATGCTTTTTCATTGAGCTCATGTCCAGTGTTGAAAGATGACCCACACTGGTCACAGATGTGCTTTTTGACCCCACTGTGGAAGAGGTCATGTATTTTAATGTACTTGGTGTGTGGAAGTCTCTCCCACATTCTTTGCAGTAGATCATTTTGTCTCCAGTGTGTCTGCGTTGATGTAGTTTTTGGTCCCGTTGATGATTGGAAGGTTTTCTACAAAGGTCACAGAGAAACTCTTTCCCACCACCACAGTGACGACAGGGTTGAGAACTGGATCCATGTGCTTTGCTCCACTTCCAAACAAAGACAGTGTAAGTTTTTAATCTGAACGTCGCCTGAAATAAAGAGCATCTCTGCCAACGTCTGTTTACATTACAACACTCAGCTTACTGAGAGAAAATGATTCTTCATTTTTCCAAACAGTTCATTCAGTATAACTCCATAAGTTTACTGATCAGACTTGTTCCAAACAATCAGGTTAAAATTACAAGATAAAAATAAATACATCCTCACAGTAACTGCACTTGTAGAGTTATTTTCTGGTGTGGATCTGTTGGTGTTTTTTCAGCTGATGCGGATATTGAAAAGACTTTCCACACAGGCCACAGCTGTAAGGTTTAACTCCACTGTGGATGACTTGGTGAGTTTTTAGGCTTTGAGCCCGGGTAAAAAACTTTCCACACAGGTCACAGTTGTACGCTTTAACTCCACTGTGGATGACTTGGTGAGTTTTTAAGCTTCCAGCCTGGGTAAAAGACTTTCCACACAACTCACAGCTGTACGCTTTAAATCCACTGTGGATGACTTGGTGTGTTTTTAGGTGTCCAGCCTGGGTAAAAGACTTTCCACACAAGTCACAACTGTATGCTTTAACTCCACTGTGGATGACTTGGTGTGTTTTCAGGCTTTGAGCCAGGGTAAAAGATTTTCCACACAAGTCACAACTGTATGCTTTAACTCCACTGTGGATGACTTGGTGTGTTTTCAGGTTTTGAGCCAGGGTAAAAGATTTTCCACACAAGTCACAACTGTATGCTTTAACTCCACTGTGGATGACTTGGTGTGTTTTCAGGTTTTGAGCCAGGGTAAAAGACTTTCCACACAACTCACAGCTGTAAGGTTTAACTCCACTGTGGATGAGTTGGTGAGTTTTTAAGCTTCTAGCCCGGGTAAAAGACTTTCCACACAACTCACAGCTGTACGCTTTAAATCCACTGTGGATGACTTGGTGTGTTTTTAGGTGTCCAGCCTGGGTAAAAGACTTTCCACACAGGTCACAACTGTACGCTTTAACTCCACTGTGCATGACTTGGTGTGTTTTTAGGCTTTGAGCCAGAGTAAAAGAGTTTCCACACAAGTCACAGCTGAACGGTCGCTCTCCAGTGTGGATGACCTGATGTTGTTTTAGTAAACCCTTCCCAGTAAAACCCTTCCCACACTCGTCACAGGTGTATGTTTTCTCTCCCTTTCTTCTGTGAGGTTTGTCGGCCTCCTGAGAGCGCTGACTTCTCGCTCCATGTTGGTCCTGCAGTGACAGAGATACAAACAGAGGCAGTGAGTGAAATGCAGTTGTGGAACAAACTGAAACTCCCTCCATTAGTGGAATCAAACATGTCAACAAAAACACATTGTAGGTGTGTTACCACCACCTTCTGGTGATAGTATCACATTACAATGATGTGCTACAATGAGAGTTGTAATGAAAATGACATTATTGAAGAAATATTGATCTCAGTAGAGAAACTCTTTTACTTCAGAAAAGTTTTTGAATTCAACTGATGATATTGTTGTTTCAATGTGTGTAGAGAAAATATGATCTTTGTATTTTCTTGCAACTTCTGTGGTTTTTGGTTGTGAATGTAGATTCTGTATATATGGAGCAGCCCAGGATGGAAAAGATAAAGCTGCTGTTAATGGGTTTTTAAAAAACCAACCAGCTGTACACACAGTTTGAATAACAGTGTAACTGTGATGTTTTTCTCACCTTTTGTGTTGAAGTCATTGTTTCCTCTGTAGTGGCTGAGCTGAGTCCAAATGGCTGAAATTGTTCCTCTGCTGCACCACCACTCTTCTCCTCCTGTTACTCAGCTGGGACACAAAAAGTATACATGTGTATTTTATCCCTGACAAAAAGAAGCAGATCAAATAAACATGACTAAACTCCTCAGTGACAACAATACCTATGAAGCTTCAAGGTGAAACGACAGAAGCAACTACAAAAACAAAGTCATCAGTTGCCTACAAGAACTTGAAAGGGAAAAATCACTGACCCCCCTGCATTTCACCGCCTTTACCCAGGGGATGCTACACCCTGTATATATGGACTTCCATAGATCCACAAAGACGGAGTCCCAATCAGTTTCAATGGTAGCAGTATAAACTCAGCCACCTACAACATTTCAAGCACCTCATTACCATCTTAGCTCCCCTAGGATGGTAATGAGGTTTTTAAAAAACATTTCGAAACTCACTTTGTTAATGTGGAATTCTAAAATTATTTTACAAATGGAGAATTTATTCTACAATTCGTTATCTAAGCATCTAAGAATTCTGTATTTCGATGTGTGTGGCTATTGCGGTTCTCCATATGGTGGTACAAATAGAGGACATAGAGGAAGTGGCACACATCACCAGGGGGTACATGTTGAAGGTGTTAACAACACACAGTGTGGTTAGCTAGGTTAACTCACAAGCAGAATTTAGCTGTGCCTGACTACAATAGAGACTTTCTTCTTTAGATGTTTCTGAAACAAGAAGGTGTAGTAAACAGAGATTTGTTTCAGAAAAAGGGGTAATGTAATTAAAACGACATACATAAGCACAGAATGTTTTAATCCTACTAACACATACACACACATGCAATGAAGCTCATGAATACCAGATGGTATTTTAAGCCTGTGTTTCTGATTTTATCATCTTGTTCGGCTCACTTAGTAAGATGAGAAACGATATATGAACTAGTGGACTAATATTATATTAGGAAAGATGATTGAATGATAGCAGGGGTGAACAGAATGCAGCAGAGGGTTTAAATGAGTGAGACTAACAGATTCTTAGGTTGTTCCTGATGATCAGATAAATGATGAGTTTAAAATCCAGTGAAGGAACGAAGAAATAAAAGAGGTCAAAGATTTTAAGTTTTTAGGAATAACTGTTGATTTACGTCTTAAATTGGACAAGCATGTAAAAAAAATTGCTAAGACGGTCAAGGCTAATCTATAATAATAATAATAATAATGGATTGCATTTATATAGTGCTTTTCGTTACCCTCAAAGCGCTTTACAATACCACTCTCACCTTCATACACTGGTGGAGGCAAGCTACAGTTGTAGCCACAGTTGCCCTGGGGCAGACTGACAGAAGCGAGGCTGCCATATCGTGCCATCGGCCCCTCTGGCCATCACCAGTAGGTAGGCAGTAGGTGAAGTGTCTTGCCCAAGGACACAACGACCGAGACTGTCCGAGCCGGGGGCTCGAACCGGCAACCTTCCAATTACAAGACGAACACCCAACTCTTGAGCCACGATCGCCCGATCTGAGTTGTTTTAAGTTAATTCGGCACTATATACCTGCTTCAGCGGCTCAGTTATTTATGCATTTGTCACGTTCCTGGGTCTTTGGACCCAGGGTTTTGAGTTCTAGTTCATTTTTGATGTTTATGGTATATGTTTAAGTTCTTTAGGTCAGCGAAGTTCATTTGGTTATTAGATTTCCCTTTTATTTTCTTCCCCTGTATTTAAGTTTCCCTCACCCTTTGTGTTTCATGCTGCGACTCTTATGTTACCAAGTTTGTATTGTCATGTCTGCGTCTCATGTTTCCTGTTTTATTTTGAAGGTCTGTGTCCTATGTCAAATCTGTTCGATGGCATCATTTAGGGCTGCACAATTAAATGCTAGAAAATCGCGATCTCAATTCATACTTATGTGCGATCTCGTTTCCAAATGACAACGATGTAAGAAAAGAAAAAAAAAGGAAAAAAAAGATGACGATTGTACCGCATTTTGATCCGGGACATAATCTGCATGAAAACAAGCGCTCACTCCTCCTGCTCAACAAATGACAAGGGCGGAGCCTTATACCACGTGATACAGAAGCCAGCTGGCAGGGAAAAAACAACGGAGAGCACGTGAGAGAAACTGCCGGAGGGGAGAAAACACAATGAGTGCAGAGGAAAAGCTCGCTGATGGCGGTGAGAATGACAACCCCACTGTAACATTAATTCCAAGAAAAGGTTTTCGTTCCTCCATGTGGAAGTGTTTTGGTTTCAAAGAAAACGATGAGAGTCAAAAATATATCATTTGCAAGCTGTGTTTTGCCATAGTAGCAGCACCGCAAGCTAACACTACGAATTTGTATAACCACCTTAAACGTCACCATAAAGTGCAATATGACGAAGCTGTAAAGGCCAAGAAAGTGACAGGAGAAAATCACTCCCGGTCAACCACCCAAACATCAATAACGGGAACCTTATACAGCACTTCCCCATACCCGTCAAACTCCACCAGGCACAAAGAAAATATAGAGGCTATCACATATCACCTGGCTAAAGATATGGCTCCCATCAACACTGTGCAAAACGAAGGATTTAGGAAAATGATCAACACCCTAAACAAACACTACACAGTGCCGTCCTGCAACTATTTTTCAAATGTTGCACTACCTGCTCTATACACGCAGTGTCGGGCAAGGGTGGAGACGGAATTACAAGCAGTACAACATTTCACGGCAACGACAGACTTATGGTCCAGCCGAACTAAGAATTATTTTGTTAATATTTGTGGTTTACATTTTAAGAAACATAGCTATTACCTACCTCTCTCATCACCTTACACACGGAAAGAATACTGTTCAAAATGTTATTCTTAGAAGTATTTTAAGGTTTTGTACGTAAGAGTAGACAAGTGAGATATTTAATGTTTTTATGTTCAGTCTCAACTGTTACAAAGTTGATGTGAAGTTAATAAGTGCAATAAATATTTATATTAGAAAAGAAAATCGTGAGAGAATTGTGATCTCAATTCTAAGCAAAAAAAATCGTGATTCTCATTTTATGCAAAATCGTGCAGCCCTGGCATCATTGTCACATTTTAAAGATATATAATCTACTTAGTTTTAGGAGTTTTAATCATGTGTTTTCTTAAATTAGTCTTTAAATGTATAAATAGGATGGCCCCAGAGTGTCTTAATAGATACATCCAGAGACAAGATAGTAATCGTATTACTAGAAGCATTGTGAACGGAAACTGCAAGATATCATATCGCAGATCTAAATTTGGTCAATCGTCATTTTCCATTAAGGCTTGCAATCTGTGGAACACACTTCCGACCAAAATTAAATTGATTACAGACATCAGATCCTTTCCATTGAAGGTTAAAGTTTGATTAAAGGGAAATCAGAGATGTAGTCATTTTAACTAATAATTTTATTTTTATTTATTGTCTATTAATTGTAGTTGTATTTACAATGTATTTTGGCTTTATGAAAATGTATGTTTTATGGTAAAATGTATTTATTTTGATTGTAAGCCCAACAAGCGACAATTGTTGAAAATTAGCAATAGCTCTAAACTTATGTGCGTTACATCAGTTTCATGTTTTGTATGTGGACTATGTCAAACTGCACTGTCCCTTTTAAATAAATACATTCAAATTCAAATGTGTGGGAGAGGCTTTACCATGACATACACCTGGTTACATGGGAAGAAACTTATTATCTAATAGCACATTAGGGTTGTGTGAAATGTGTGTGGCTGGTGGATGAATGTTTTGGGGATTTATTTGGTGGCTAGATTTTTTTTTTTTTTACCAAGTGGAACCTGTCAGTAAGTTTTGGTTTGATTTATCAGTTTAAGGAGACGAGTATGCTTTGGCAAGTCCTAAAACTAGACTTTCGTATTTTTATATTTTGTAGTATTTTCTTTTCTTTTTCTTTTCACGTTTGAGGAGTGCACTGAGAGTTTTGTTTGAGAATCTGCTGTCCGTTAAGCAGACCTGCATGATTGGAACTAAAAGTGCTATACAACAGTGTTGCTGGAAAATGATCGTAAAGTGAGCTTCTTCACATTACAATGGGGACTGACTGGACTGATAATGGGGACAAATGGTTCACTGACTTGACAGTGATACGCAGATTTCACCTACTCCAAGCAGACATGGAAAGGGTGGATGTATGTATGTTTTTTCAGGAGCAGGAAGATGACAGCGACATCCTAGGGTCGCAGTAGCTTGTGAGCCATGCAGACTTAATCTTGCAGTTGTTAATTTCTGTGTGTATTTACCAGCGCTGTGTTATTCATGTTGTAGTGCCACATTTCTTTTCTTATAAATCATATCACATTAGTAATAGTAATATTATTCCCTCACTTTGGTGTTCACCAGTTGTATACATGCATGTAGAATGTTATCACAAGTGGGCCCCATGTTATTGCACCTTCACAGTGGACCCATCGTAAACTGGAAGATCTTCAGACATCCTGCTTTAAGGGAGGTGACGGGTGGTCATAACGTTTCTTAGCGTGGGAGAAGGTCAAGGATGAGCTGGACTGAAGCTTTAGGTATGCATGATGTGCTGTGGAATGTTCTTTGTTTGAGAGTGTCTGTGATGGTGTATATAAGATATAAGGGTGGCGGCCGAATTTCCGAGATGATCCTTGTGTTGGCTGGCATGTTTCCATTCAAATTGTAATGTGTTTATTAAAGCCACTTCAAATCCAGCTCACAGGGTTTGTTGCAGCTAATTTTGAAAATTTCCATAAAAATGTGACGTTGTCAAGCAGGATTCCTCAGGTGAGTTGTGCTAAATCACCGGCACGCGATGTCTGGCCATCCTGAGGGAAAATTGCCTCAGTCCCATCATTCTTTTGTTTTCAAAAGGGGGGATCGCGACATATGCTTCAGCAACTCAGACATGCAGGACGTTTTAACAAACCAAGAGAGAGACAGCAAAGAATTTGCAATGGTGAGCTGTTTTTGATTTGGGAGGATTTTCAACCGGACCAATGGGGAAAGCCTTGCTTCCTTACTGCTGCAATTATTGGGTGCAGGTTTCTAGAAACTCAATGAGTTTGGGTATTCTAGTGGGTACTCTTGTTGCAGTGGTAAGTGAAGGATCTTAGAAGCTCAACAAGTTGGGTGTTTTAGTGTATGGTTTGTTGGACTGGTTTGAGGTGGTGGAGAGGATATCTCACCTCACTGGAGCCAGTGCGCAGCAGTTGAGGAGCCTGAAAGAAGCATTGCGGACATCTAGAAGGATCTGACCTAGCAGAGTCCAAAGTCCTGACTCGACTGAGACAGAAAAATACCAGATCTCAACTAGAGATGGCACGATACCATTTTTTTTATGTCCAATACCGATCTCATATATTTGGATATCTGCCGACAACGACATGAATCCGATATAGTTCCTTTAATAATCAACAAAACTGTTTTTTTAATATCTTGCTGCATTTTGTATAAGTTCATACTCAAGTTTAAAAACAAAACAAAACACTAAAGCTATTCTGTTATACCTGTATGCACTATACCCAAAATATTTCATTGTTCAGCAATACTGATCAATCTAATTTACTTAAACCTACACCATCCTCCCTATTCTGGTATTCTAAACAGTACTTAGCAGAAATATTAAACAACCTAACTAATAGGGTTGCAAACTCCAGGGAACCCCCCCCACCCCCCCCCCCTCCTCCTTATAATGCTTAATTGACGTAATCTACCGTATGTTTTGCACTAAAAGGCACACTTAAAATCATTCAATTTTCTGAAAAATCATCAGTGCACCTTATGTATGATTTCTGGCTGTGTTTACTGACCTCGAACCGATTTTATGTGGTACACGGTTGGTAGGTTTATATTGCCATTTATGCTTAGAAACATATACTCATATATGCTTAGAAGTATACAATCGTTTGTAGATTGGAAGAATGTCTCATCCTAGGAGGTCTGCAGTAACTCTGTGCACCGTGAAAAGAGGAGTACGTTTACTCCTCTATCTGAATGTTCTGACATAGATCACACACATCCTAGGGTCATGAGAGAGGTTGAGTCTTCTCTTTCTGATATATGGTATACCAAACACACCTATATTTGTTTAAGTAGAAACGCCTTTTGTTAAAGTGAACTGCTGGACTTCCTGGCGCCAGCAGGTCTAAGTGAGTCTTCACGGGGTCACATCTTGACCCACCACACACACACACACACACACACACAGACTGTACTCTTTGTTCATATGTATGCCTATGTAAGACGTCATATGTTAATGAACCTATGCATATTCATGTAACATAAATAAAGAGCAGTGCTACGGGGGAGCTAATTGAGAGTGACTGGGGTCCGAGCGGAAGGAACGGCACTCTTCACAGTTCTCTCCCTCGTGCACGAGATTACACAAAGAGCTCTGGTGACTTGCGTCTTGCTTTTGCCATTGTAATTGTCTTGTCGTTCCAGCAATAGGTTTGTGCTAGACAAACCTATCAATGGCGCTCAAAAATCTGTCAAAAACTGTTTTAGTAGACTTTGCTAAGCTACGAAGCCGCAACGCTTGATGGATTGTCGGAGCATTACAGCTACCGTAGTCAGGAGCCTCACGACTCATAGTAATCTGGGTCCAAAACTCCGTCCCTTAACGTCCCAAAGTCAAACAAACACTGAGAGTTAAAAACTAAGTTCTTTCATCTTTAATAAGATGATCAGCGCTGCTGCTTTACCAGGTGTAACAATTAAGTTCAACATCCAGGCATCCATGAAAAAAGAATTTATTAAATTTAACGGAGATAGAAGTTAGCAGGAAATGAGCAAAAAGTTAGCTTGCTGGTTTCGCTAGTTACCTAAACATGATGTATCATGTTCGGACTGAGAGATTTCTGGAAAAAAATAAAACGTACAGCTCTGCCTTTACTTCCAACATAAATGAAGACAAAACAATACACAACAGTGAACTTTGTAGGGTTACTGAAGTTGGGCTAGCTGGTATATTATGCTGTGCTAGTGATCGCTAGCGATACAGCTATGTTAGCATAACAAAGCATATCACATTGAGGCTGGAGGATGAACGCCAACTTTTTCACTCGATAAAAGTTACCGATGTTTTTTTTGACAAATGCAATCGCATGGAAATACGCTGTAAATGGACCAAACTTCAGTAGGGGAGAACAACTGAGATAATCCATTCACAATACGAGGTTAGTCACTAATGTAAGATAAGATAACCTTTATTAGTCCCACAGCAGAAAGTGGACAGTGCAAAGTTAGCATAACATAGGGAATGTTGTATTTCCTAAAAATAGATCCGAAAGGCAGCATGTACATGGAGAACAGAGTTGGACCCAAAACAGACCCCTGTGGCACACCACAACACACAGGGGTGGAGGAAGAGAAAAAGACCTCTCTGACACGGCACCATTTTAAACCATGATAAAACCATGGTAAAACCGTGCCTTTTAGACCAACGACGTGTTCAAGTCTCGATAAAAGAATGCTGTAATCAACTGTGTCAAAGGCAGCAGTCAAATCTAAAAGGACTAAAACAACAGAGCAACCTGAGTTGACAGTTAAAAGAAGATCATTAAAAACTTGTAAAAGCGCAGTCTCAGTACTGTGAAGAGATTTAAAACCAGACTGGAACACTTCACAAATGCCATGAGTGTCTAAAAAGGTCTGAAGTTGCTTGAAAACAACCTTTTCCAAAGTTTTGGACTTAAGAGAGTTTAGAAATTGGCCTGAAGTTAGAAACTACATTTGGATCAAGAATTTTCTTCTTAGTAATGGGTTGCACAACAGCATGTTTAAAAAACAGCTGGTAGACAACCTGTTGACAATGAAGTATTTAATAAAAATAAAATACTAGGTCCAATGGCATGAAGAGTTTCTTTAAGGAGGCGAGAAGGAAGAATGTCTTGTGGGGAATTAGACGGTCTTAAGTGATCAATTACTTCCTTCAGTGCAGAAAAGGTCAAAGGCTCAAACTGCTGAAAAACAGCCGAGCATTTACAAGGTGGATCTAGGTCTAACACTGCCTGGAAATACAGTGTTCATAAGGTTGAGATTTTTTTAATGAAGTGATTCAAAAAGTTTTCACAAAGTGCAAAGGAAGCCTCCATAGGAACAGTGGCACAGGGGTTAATCACAGAATTAAAAATATTAAAAAGAACTCAGGGCTTATGAAAGTTGGTAGAAATTACACCGGATAGGAAAGCAGATTTTGCAGCTTTAACAGTTTTTTGATATTTTGTTAAGCAGTCACGCAGGATGCCCAAAGACACCTGGAGCTTGTTTTCTTTCCATTTTCTCTCTGCACGTCGACATTCACGTCTGAGAGCGTGGGTGGTTTTATTCAGCCAAGGTTGATGTGAAGATTTGGTGCATTTAGTCCTTAGCGGAGCAACAGAGTCAAGGATAGCGCAGCATATTGAGTTAAAAAGGTTAACTAGGTCATCAGCTGATAGTTTCGCACCGGGGTTGGTATCACAGAGGACCGAGTTAGTAAAAGCGGAGGAAAAGCGAGCAGCAGTTACTGAATTTATCATGCGCATCTGATGCACAGGTCGCTCGCTGTCCAACTCCATGTTACGCACTATACATAACTGGAAAATGATCCGATATCCCACAGTCCTTGATTTCTGTAATACAGACATCAAGACCATATGCCAGCACCAGATCAAGTGTATGACCTTTCTTATGAGTTGGATCACTCACCCACTGAGTGAGATTAAAAGTGTCAATAAGGGCAAGGAAATCTTTTACTAGTGGTCCAGTCTCACAGCATACATGGATGTTAAAATCACCAGCAATTAAAACACATATCCTAACATAAGATTCCCCAGTAAGTCAGCAAAATTGAGATTAAAATCCTTAACGCATTTCGGTGGACGATAAACCACCGCGCAGACAGCTGATGGAGCGCAGTTCATTTCCAAAAGCTGCCCCTCAAAGCTTGCATATGAAACAGGTGGCATTTGCCGACAGCGAAAATCGTTTTTGAATACTTAAGCTAGCCCTCCACCTCTACCATTGGTCTGGGGAGAGCTGAAAAATGAACAATCGGGGGGAAGGAGTTCCGAGAAAGAAGAAAACTCACCGCGTCCAAGCCAAGTTTCCATCAGGAATCTAAAATCCAGTCCCGACGAGATATAAAAGTCATCTAAGATGAAAGTCAGCCGATCAGCTGATCATTGATCAGTTTCATGATTGAAGTAGCAACAGCAGATACTCACAGATGCTGTCTTTACAAAAGATAAAAATAAAAACTAGGCCGTTGTTTATTGGCAGCCCAAGACTGTGATGATAAAAGGCTTGATTTTCGACATAGTGTTTTTAGTGATGACATTTCTGGCAATATGACGTTTTTGTTTATTTGCCGAACATATCTCCAAAAATGCACGTCATTGTTGAGAAACTGCACAGCACAGCACACTGGTTTGCATGCGTGAGGTCGGGTCCAGGATCCAAGACTACGACAGAAAAGCCAATCAGCTGATCATTGATCAGTTTCATGATTGAAGTAGCAACAGGAGAGGGAGGGGAGAGAAGAAGAGGCAGTCGCTCCATATATCGGTTGTGAAGCTTAGCGTGGGAATGCTTTCTTGCTTTCTCCGGGACAGCTTTCTTGGAGATGAAATGCTGGTTTCAAAGCGATGCTCCAAATGCTCCACCAGACCACCGACAGCTCTCTTACGCCACAGCTGCTCTATCACGTGACGCATGCTGCTCCGACGTGCTAAGGTTATGAGCTGGGTTACGCTATGTCGCAAGTTTTTGTGAAGTGCTTTTGTGATATTTAAAGGATCGGATTTAATTTTGTATTTCTTTTCGATAACCGATCGAGTAATTTGGGTGAGTATTGGACCAATACGTAATATCGGATCGGTCCGTCTCAAATCTCAACTGCAGGGGCAGAATAATCCCCTAGTCTGCGGAAAAACATATCTCAGGGCAGTTTAGCCCTGAGATTGAAGAAAGAAGAGGAGGAAGAACGCAGAGAATCACCCAACACGGAAGACACTGAGTGTTAAATTAGAGAATGTCAAAAGCTCCTACAACAGAGGTTCTAGTTTTAGTACAGAGAGAAGAAAGACACACAGGTGAAGATGGTTTTGTGGGAGAGCAAAAAACACTTAGCCAGATGAGCGTGTTTAGTATGGGACTGACACTTGTAGAGCATATTTTCATGGAATAGACGTGGACTACATTGAAGTGGAAACACCAGCTGAATAGTGTGAGTGTAGCCTGAGGCTATGTCAACACTAACGCGTTTTTGTTTGAAAATGCATCGTTTTCTCTCCATTTTGGCATCCGGTCCACACTGAGACGGCGTTTTCGCTGACGGAAAGCACAGTTGTTTGAAAACGCTTATGAAAACAAATACATCTGTAAACGGTGGATTTGTGACAACACAGCAGTTGTTTTGTTTGCTCTCAATTTTGACAGTCTTATTAAAGATTAATATCAGTCTGTACATGCTCCAGATTTCTTGAAATTATTTAACTCTCAATCACTTTAGCAACTTTTTACTTTTGTGTTACTCACAGCAACAAGTCCACCTCATTGTTAGTCCATTTAAAAAACTCTGTGCTTTTCCTCAATATTTTGCTGACACGTTTCAAAGAGCCGGTGTTCTGGGAATCCATCCTACCATAGCTGGACTGGCCATCGACTGGCATTTGCCCGATGGGGTTTTTTCTTCTTCGTTTTTTTCTGTAACGGTATAAACACTGAAAGGTCGTGGATTGGCCAGATGAAGGGAGATGTGCAAAAATAACTCAATTGTTTGGTGGTGGCTATTGCGGAGCTTCTACAGGGAGTGCAGAATTATTAGGCAAATGAGTATTTTGTCCACATCATCCTCTTCATGCATGTTGTCTCACTCCAAGCTGTATAGGCTCGAAAGCCTACTACCAATTAAGCATATTAGGTGATGTGCATCTCTGTAATGAGAAGGGGTGTGGTCTAATGACATCAACACCCTATATCAGGTGTGCATAATTATTAGGCAACTTCCTTTCCTTTGGCAAAATGGGTCAAAAGAAGGACTTGACAGGCTCAGAAAAGTCAAAAATAGTGAGATATCTTGCAGAGGGATGCAGCAGTCTTAAAATTGCAAAGCTTCTGAAGCGTGATCATCGAACAATCAAGCGTTTCATTCAAAATAGTCAACAGGGTCGCAAGAAGCGTGTGGAAAAACCAAGGCGCAAAATAACTGCCCATGAACTGAGAAAAGTCAAGCGTGCAGCTGCCAAGATGCCACTTGCCACCAGTTTGGCCATATTTCAGAGCTGCAACATCACTGGAGTGCCCAAAAGCACAAGGTGTGCAATACTCAGAGACATGGCCAAGGTAAGAAAGGCTGAAAGACGACCACCGCTGAACAAGACACACAAGCTGAAACGTCAAGACTGGGCCAAGAAATATCTCAAGACTGATTTTTCTAAGGTTTTATGGACTGATGAAATGAGAGTGAGTCTTGATGGGCCAGATGGATGGGCCCGTGGCTGGATTGGTAAAGGGCAGAGAGCTCCAGTCCGACTCAGACGCCAGCAAGGTGGAGGTGGAGTACTGGTTTGGGCTGGTATCATCAAAGATGAGCTTGTGGGGCCTTTTCGGGTTGAGGATGGAGTCAAGCTCAACTCCCAGTCCTACTGCCAGTTTCTGGAAGACACCTTCTTCAAGCAGTGGTACAGGAAGAAGTCTGCATCCTTCAAGAAAAACATGATTTTCATGCAGGACAATGCTCCATCACACGCGTCCAAGTACTCCACAGCGTGGCTGGCAAGAAAGGGTATTAAAGAAGAAAAACTAATGACATGGCCTCCTTGTTCACCTGATCTGAACCCCATTGAGAACCTGTGGTCCATCATCAAATGTGAGATTTACAAGGAGGGAAAACAGTACACCTCTCTGAACAGTGTCTGGGAGGCTGTGGTTGCTGCTGCACGCAATGTTGATGGTGAACAGATCAAAACACTGACAGAATCCATGGATGGCAGGCTTTTGAGTGTCCTTGCAAAGAAAGGTGGCTATATTGGTCGCTGATTTGTTTTTGTTTTGTTTTTGAATGTCAGAAATGTATATTTGTGAATGTGGAGATGTTATATTGGTTTCACTGGTAAAAATAAATAATTGAAATTGGTATATATTTGTTTTTTGTTAAGTTGCCTAATAATTATGCACAGTAATAGTCACCTGCACACACAGATATCCCCCTAAAATAGCTAAAACTAAAAACAAACTAAAAACTACATCCAAAAACATTCAGCTTTGATATTAATGAGTTTTTTGGGTTCATTGAGAATATGGTTGTTGTTCAATAATAAAATTATTCCTCAAAAATACAGCTTGCCTAATAATTCTGCACTCCCTGTAAAGATTCAGTAACATTAGCAAGTGGTGGAGGCCAGCAGATGCAGCACGCTGGCAGGTGGATGACGGAAAGGCAGGAGGACCAGAGACCCAAGGCGGTGAACTGAACTTCAGGTAAGAAGTTATGACCTGCAGTCTATCTGGGTCACATATAAACCAAGTTTAGGTGCAGTTTATTTTCGTTATGCTGACTTTTTACAGTCAGTTACAATAACTCGTACTGCGTACTAGCTAGCATGACGGAGTTTCTATACGGCTGGGCGGGTGCTGTGATGTTATTGATGTTGAACTTGTTTAATCTTATTTATAAGGTTAGTTATTAGAGTTTCCAACCGTCCCGTAAAAAACGGAATCGTCTCGCATACAGAGAAAATATTGCGCATTTCGTAATGAGGTGAAAAGGAACACAGTTTGTCCCGTATTTCAGCTACAATGAAGAAGACACAAAGCTGGAGTTATTCTGTGTCTTTGCTGCACAGCTGCCTCCTCTTCTCTCATTCTCTCCCCCTCTCTCTCCTGTTTCTACTTCAATCATGAAACTGATCAGTGATCAGCTGATCGGCTTTTCTCTCTTGTTTGTTTATCGCTCTGAATCTTACAACAAACGTTTTCATCTGATGTAAAATGTATAGAAATCCATTATTGTACATAGTATTTTTTTAGGGTCCCATCATAATTTCTTCAGAAGTAGCTAAGTACTGTTTATGATGCCAGTATTTTCCCAAATTTTCTAGATACTGCGGACGGACAAGCGCCTGTTTTTGTGCGTTGTGGTTAGCAACAACGACGGTTGAACCATCGCGTGTCCGCTTGTGTATGTACCACATAAACCTTTCACAATAAAGCTCAAGATCCTGTTGAGACTTTTCAAAATAAACTGAATCACAAGAAAGAGCAAATTATTTACGAATGAGAAGTAAAAAAAGAGCCGCCAGGTGCTAAAAAATAAACCTTAGACTCAAACGCTTTTCCCCGCAGCACGCCGTGTACTAAATACTCACAAAGAGAACGGCGGCTATTACAACTTATGTCTAAAAATGTATCGTTTCATGCATCGGTTTAAACACTCGACTCCAGCTCCTCACACACAGCTATTAAGGTGTGTGTGAGGAATGCTCCTCAGATCAGCCTTTAGAATAGGACTTCATAGGATGATCTCCAGATGCGTCTGTATTTTATTTACTCCCAGCCAGGGGCAATTCTAGGATCAGGCCATTAAAAAACACTCCCAAAAAAGAATAAATTATTACAAAATATGAATAAAAACTATTAAAAATGGAGGCAACTTTTCCTGTGGTAGAATGTATACAATGTATGAAAAAATCTTTACTGCAGATACTAATTTACTAATTTATTAATAATAATTTTGTGTTGTAAGATTTATGAGTTTCATGCTTTCATAGTGGTACTTGGGAGAGCTTGACATTTTTATCAGGTGGTACACACTGTAAAAAGTTTGAGAAACACTGATAAGTGTATGTGTGCTTTTGGAAAACATTTAAAGCTGCAGTACAGAATCTTTGAAACAAGCACGCTGAAAACACTTTTAGAATATAAACAGAGCACTCTGCTTCTCTTTACAGCTCCTCACTCCACCAGGGCTGTTTGGCACTTTGTGATAGTGAGCAAATGTGATGTATGTACTGTGGCAGTCATACAGACAACTGGACAGTCCAAAAGTTGGCCTACCTATTACTGGCTGAGGTTTTAGTAGAGTTCTGGCTGAACCACATAAAATATATCATTAATTTTAATCTCCCCAATCAATTACAATGTTGCGTTGGAATGTTGTTAAAGAGGGTCAAAAATGTTTCAACCCAGTTTGTTTTGCAGAATTTGTATAGCAGCTTTAATATAGGGAGAACACAACTTCCAGACTGTATGAGTAAAATCAGGTTTTGTCTCTTTGTCAGTTTAATAGTTTCTGTTTTGCCTCTCAGTTGTCTGTTTTCTTACCTGGTTCTTCCTGACCTTGTACTTTCTCCTCACGTTCCCTTCTTTCCTCTCTCCCTCTTTGGACTGACAATCATACACAAATAGATTGTATTCAATTAGATGAAAATTTACATTAATATGAAAAAAATTCTATTAAGATCACTAACAAAAAGTCCTCTCTCAGTATCCATTGCAAACAGGACAGTGGTAACAACAGCAGGCTACGGACAATCTTATGTTTTAGATTTTAAATAGGCTGTATAAATTTCAATGGGAGCAACAGGACGGTCAGATGTGGCTGATTTGACTACAGAGTAGGACGGATTGTAGAGTAGCAAACATTGTCGGAAAAGACGTTTTCAACACAGCAGGTTACCTGGGTGTAATGTTTTTCTGCTAAAAAGAAACATGGTCTGAGTCCTACCTAACTATATAAAGAGTAACTGAAGGTTAAATGCAGCTAACATGTCCTGTTTTAAGCCAGACACTCACACCTCCGCTCCGCTGTGTCTCAGCCATCATCGCTCTGGCTGAAGCACCCCCAAAAATGCGCCAATATCGCCCCTGCTTCCAGCGCAAATGAGGACGTCTGATTTTGGAAGTAAAAGTCTCCGCCTGATTGCTACCATCAAAAAGAATCGTACTTCAACAGCTCCTGGATGAGGTCTTCTGCTGCTCTCCTCGGTATCTGTTCACAGTTTATTGTGAAGCCGTTGAGAGAAGAGTGAGGCTGCGTCCAGCCCGGATAGATTGGAAAACGGCGTTCTCTTCTGAAAACATTCCATGTCCACACTAGCTGTCCTCGCTACCTAGCCTGACCTGTCTCCCCAATGTGATGTTTGTGTATTGTATGTACGGTCGGCAAGGTCTGTCATCTCAGTTCTGGGCAAAAGACCTGCAACTGACAAATAAAGGCTATCATCTCATCTCGAAAACTTCAGATTTTAAGATGTTTTCATGCAGTGTGTGATTTTGTGACACTTTATAGCGTCACAAATGTATGTGACAATGTATGTGACACTTCATACATTGTATACATTCTACCACAGGAAAAGTTGCCTCCATTTTTAATAGTTTTTATTCATATTTTGTAATAATTTATTCTTTTTGGGGAGTGTTTTTTAATGGTCTGATCCTAGAATTGCCCCTGGCTGGGAGTAAATAAAATACAGACGCATCTGGAGATCATCCAATGAAGTCCTATTCTAAAGGCTGATCTGAGGAGCATTCCTCACACACACCTTAATAGCGTAAGGGGGACGGGCGCCGGGTGTAGCCCTTTGGCACCCCTGCTCAGTAGGCTTCCACTACTCTCTGTCTCTATTATTCACCCTGGGGTTGTTCAGTAGCAAGCGGTGCTTATGATTGTGCCAGAGCACATTTTGAACAACACCATGGGAATTTCAGATTTTACACAGGTGGTTGGATGTTACACTCTGGATATGGAAGGAAGGTGAGGATTATTAACCCTCTGTGGTCCACCGACACACTGCACCTCCAAATCACATGACTATTTTAAGCTAACATAGCAACAAGCTGCAGTCTCTATTTCAGCCCACATTGAAAGTTCAGACTTCAAAGTTTTTAAATTTTAATTACAGGCCAGTAAATCTAGAGTTATGATAATAAATATACGCCACGCTTTTTACTAAATACTGTCGTCACGTTTTTGTGTGTGTGGTTTAAGCGTTTTCTAAGGAAAGCGCGAAAACAGTAAAGAAAGGAAAAAAAGCCACCTCTTTCCTATCGGTGGAAAAATGCACCATGTCGACCAATTTAAAAAAAAAAGTCAACACGTGGGATTTGGTTCTTTAGGAAGAGAGAAAAGTTTTGGGAGTGACGGTAACGGCAGCGAGACAGAGCGAGCCAGTGAGAATGAGAGAGAGAGAGAGAGTTTTTAGATGTGGGAGATTTGTGACGTTTAGTGTGGAGTGTATACTTAGTGTGTTGTGTTGTCTTGTGTAGTCGTTTTGTTTTGTGTGTCAGTGAGGGCACTAATCAATGTCACAAAGGCACATTTGCAACGTAAACACTGTCACTAAGTAGAAAACCAGCGGAGTGATACACCTCCTGTTGTCAGGCCTGCAGGTTTATCCCTGTGCTGTTCTCCTCTGTCTTTTGGTGTAGGGCTGTGCGATATGACCAAAATCTCATATCCCGATATTAAGACATCTATCGTCCGATAACAATATAAATCACAAATTGTAACATTTTCTGTAAATTCTGTGAATGTCGGGCAGCTCGACTTGCGTGAAGTGTTTCCAGCTGGACGTCGCGTACCTGGAGTCGAGTGTTTTGACTGATGCATGAAACGATACATTTTTAGACATAGGTTGTAACGGCCGCCGTTTTCTTTGTGAGTATTTAGTACACGGCGTGCTGCGGGGAAAAGCCTGTTCTAACGTTTGAGTCTAAGGTTTATTTTTTAGCACCTGACGGCTCTTTTTTTGCTTCTCATCCGTAAATACTCTGCATCTTTCACGTGATTCAGTTTATTTTGAAAAGTCTCAACAGGATCTTGAGCTTTATTGTGAAAGGTTTATGTGGAAAATAAACAAGCGGACACGAGGTGGTTTTACCGTCGTTGTTGCTAACGACAACACATAAAAACAACCGCTTTTCCGTCCGTAGTAGGGGTAACGATATAACGATATAAATTTGGCCAACGATAGAGATTTTGGCTGTGTCCCAATTTAGGGTCTGCACGCTTGAAGTACGCATTTCAAGTGCGATTACGTCACCGCCACGCGACGACGGCTGTCCCAATTCAAAGTGTACTTCAAATGCATACTCCAAATGCGCCGTCGATTTCCCCAAATATCAAGCGTGGTCCGGTGCACGCTTCGTGGTCCCATATATCCCACAATCCATAGCGCGGCGGTGGGTGTGGATAATTTTGCCGCAAAATACGGCAGAAGGGAGCGGCCGAAGAGTGAACTGTCAAAAGTAAGTACTGAATATGATGTCACTTATTTATGTGCAAATGTTTAAGAACATTAAAACATTACTGTTGGCCACATGTCGGCAAAGTTATGTGACATTAGTGATGTTTGTACTTTCAGCGTTTACTTGGTTTTAAAGCCTTTAAAATATAATAATACAATAGTCGACCTTAATCTTACAGAGAATGTGATGATTTTGTGGATAATTAAAGTCAGTCATATATCCACAAACACAACAAGCTGAAAGTCAGTGATGCTGCTCGGTTTGCAGTCCTGAATATGACGGCACAAGCAGGATTCACTGCACTGTTAACGTTAGCTATGTTATATTGCTGCCTCTGTTCGGTGGTGTCGAGCCAAACGGACTTTAACGTGTGTTTGAACGAGCTGACGGTTCACTCGTTAAGCTGAAAGAAAGATGCTTTAATCACAGGAGTCACACATGTGTCCACTGGACCATCTGGAACTCTTCTTGTTTAGCACTCGTAATAACACAAACACTAAATCCTCCTTCTCTTGTGCTGTTTTGTAGCAGTGTGTACACCTGAGACTGTCACCTGTCTGTCTGTCCTGCACTCTCTCTCTGTTTCTTTCTCTCTGATTGTGGAATAAAAGTATGAACATGTGTTTATAAGTTACACTTGTGTTTGAATCCTGCAGCTTATCACACATTTGATTTCCATGTGTGACAACTGCAAGTGTCCAGAGTGAGGACAGACTGAGGGACCCACTGCTGCACATCATCTGTGAGGCTTTGCACCCCTGATGATCCACCAGGACAAACTCAGCAGTGTGTGAGGAAGAGGAGGAGGAAGAGCCAGCAGCAGCTGACAGATGGAGAGAATAGACAGACTGTTCCCTGTTTGTGAAGGACTGCTAGGAAAGTTTAACATAACTAATTGTCTGTCCTGAATCAGTCTTATTAGGTAATGTTCAAATAATGTTATCATCCCAGTGTTTTCAGTGTGGGAGAAAGTACTCAGGGCCTTCAAGTTACACACTATGAAAGGCAGCAACAAGTTTAATATTCAGAAACCTAAAGTATGTATCAGCAGCAGAATGGAGCTAAAAATAAATGTTTGTTTCAGTTCTATGAAGCTTTGAGTATTTTGGATTAGTAGCACTGCTGTGTTTGTTGCATCATATTGCTGTAATTGTTTATATGCTTTATATATTCTGAGGTAAGTTGATCTATAGTGTTACATCATATTCTATAAGGATGTTATGTGTTTGTATACTTTCTGCCCAGTTTGACCCATTTAGCAGAAGTCAGCCTGTTTAAGGCTCTGATATCTATTCTGTGTGACTTAAAGCAGTTATGACATGCTCTGATTTTCTCACCCAATAAAGGAATATTTCATATATCAGTCTGATTCTATCAGAAACAGTTATCACAGCTCGTACATTTTCTTTTTACACATATATATAAGCATTGAGCCAAATTTAGTAATGCCAACATATTGAAAGAACAATGTTTGTCTCTTATATATAATACATCTGTATATACACTGTCAGAGATACTTGTCTTTGAGTGAAAATTTAAGGTGATAGGAAATATAAATAACTGCAACTTGCATCTTTGACCCAGAGTTCAAGCTCATATATATATATATATATATATATATATATATATATATATATATATATATACATATATATATATAATCTGACAATACATATAATATTGTCCATATTATATTAACATTACCACAGTGAGATGACTTTAGTCTCATGAATAACATTAGCTAATTATTATTTACTAACTAATCTTGAAATGACTGTTCAGTACAGGAATGAAGCCCAACTATCATGTTTTACAGTCTTGTGGTCTCAACTAATCAAAGTGATGTCATGACAAAAATGAATGACCAACAAAACATTTTTTCTCCTTCATTTCTGTCACACAAAGCTGTATGAAACATTTCTCGCGGTTAGTATCATGGTTGCTAGGCAACCTGAACAGCACGACGAAGGCTAGACCGTCCCATTTCACAAGCCTCTCACTTCCGCACTTCCCGTACTTGTAGTACGCACCGTACGTAGTATGCGTAGTGCGCGTACTTCAAGCGTGCATACCCTGAATTGGGACACAGCCTTTGACTATATCGCTCTATCGCGATAGCGCATGTTGATGATGTCATCAAGCTGTGCCTGTTTTGGTCAAAAGCATCGCAGCGGCTACAACCATTATCATCTGCAAATTATGCCGGGCGACAGTCATAGCAAAGAGATGAAGCACTTTTGAAATAGTGGGAAAGCCAAAAATTGCGCTTCCTCCACTTCCGTAACATTGATTCATTAATGTTGAATTCTCTCGCAGCTGTTCTATTCCCATGTTGTTGCAGTATATTAATAACTAACCTTGTATTGTGGATGAATAATCTCAGTTGTTCTCCTGACTGAAGTTTGGCCCGTGTATAGCATCCTGCTATGCGATTGCATTTGTCCCTGACCACCAGAATCCCTCACGTTAACTTTTATCGAGTGGAAAAAAAAGTTAGCGTTCATCCTCCAGCTTCACTGTGCTAATGTTATGCTAACATAGCTGTGTCGCTAGCAATCACGTAGCACAACATTATATACCTGGTAGTCCAACTTCAGTAACCCTGTAAACGCCACTGCTGCTTAGTTTCCTGTCTTCATTTATGTTGGAAGTGGTACTAGAGCTGTACGTTTTAATTAGTTTCAAAAATTTATCAGTCAGAACATGGTATGTCATGTTTAGGTAGAAACTAGCGAGCTAACTTCCTGTTAACATCTAACTCCGTTAAATTTAATAAATTCTGTTTTCATGGATGCCTGGATGTTAAACTTAATTATTACACCTGGTAGAGCAGCAACGCTGATGATTTTATTAAAGATGAAAGAATTTAGACCGTTTTTGTTTGACTTTGGGACCTGAAGGGGACGGAGTTTTGGACCCAGATTACTCCGCGAAGCTCCTCACTACGGCAGCCGTAATGCTCTGATAATCCATCAAGCAGTGCGGCTTACCAAAGTTGTACTAAAACATTTTTTAACAGATTTCTGCAAGCCAAAATCGGTTCGAGGTCAGTAAGCACAACCAGAAATCATACATAAGGCACGCTCTCGATTTTTGAGAAAATTAAAGGATTTTAAGTGTGCCTTATAGTGTGGAAAATATGTTTTACAGAAGAAAAGAATATATCGTGATATATATCGTTACCGCACGTGCTTCAAATTATATCGCGATATGAATTTTAGGCCATATCGCCCAGCCCTAGTGTGGTTATATTAAATATAAGAGAAAGAGAGAACTTTAGGAAATTAATACAGCCACTACAGTGACCATCAAAATAATGAAAAAAATATTGCCGTAAACAGTTTGTTTTGCGACACCACGAAACAAATGATAGCGTAAAATGAAACGATAGACGTTTTTATATCGTCATCCGATATATATCGTTATATGAACAGCCCTATTTTGGTGGACAAACTTTTCTTTTACTGGCACACATCATTTGTGGGGCATCTTATTGCGACACCTGATTGTTCCCTCATTTTAGTTTTAGTAATATTTTTAGATGGTTGTACAAAATGAAAAAAAAAACGGCAGGTGTATTGGCTGCATTTTTAGATAAATAGTTGTATATGTTTACAAAATGTACAATTTATATTTGCATTTCAAGTTATAAAAATTTACTCAACATGCCTGTGTTTGTTTTACATTAAAAAAAAAATACTACTAGGATTTTAAGTTCTTTGTGTGATTTCAGATCAGTAATAGTAATATTAATAGTAATAGTAGTACTAATGCAGTATGTCAGTGAAAAAAATAACTAAATTCAGTTGAGCTGAAAAGAATGATACCAAACAAGGCAAGGGGAAAAAATAAAATGAAACAATTTGAGGGTGAAATACAAACATAAACTCAAAAGGAGTCAAAAATGGCCTGTTGTATTTCAGACCTCAGTGAGTTAATCCAACAAATCATGAAAAATTAGGTTTCAACTTTTGTTCATGACAGTGCAGATTTCTGACATTTTGTGTAATTTAAGCTGTAACAATTGTAGGAATGTTTAGCTTATTTTAGAGGTTAGATATGTAGGAATGTTTAGTTTGTTTTAGAGTTTAGAAATGTGTTAAGATAGAATGTAGAATTATGGTAGAGACACTGACACTGCCCTGGATATAAATAAAGGCCTGACTGTGTCATGAACTTAGGAGTAGATCTTAGGAGACCCTCCCCCAGTTGAACTGTGAGAGTAAGACAAAGAGGAGTTTATGCTGAGTGGAAATTCCCCAGAGGATACCTGTGTGGGGGTCTCTACATTTAACTTGGTAACTGTGGTCTGGAGGGGAGATGGTATTTATGGCCCCTAGGAAGAGACACACACCCACAGTGTTTTAAGCTGTTACACTCACACATTCACATGCACACTCACTCACGTGCACTCACACATACACACAGGTACGCACATACATTCACTCTCGTGCACACACAGGCACTCACGTGCTCGTGCACATAGACACAGACACAGAGTTTCCAGCACACTGTGGGGGATTTATGATGGGCTCGCCTCTATAAAGCTGAGTGGAACTAACAAAGGGGTGAAGATTGTTTCAGAGGGACACCGGCCTCGTCTTCCCTTCTAGAAGTGCATGCTTAAATGAAGATGAATAAAGATGAATAAAGATTTTGTAAAAATGACTACTGGGTCCGGTGCCATCTCTGAAGGCCCGAGGAATAATAAAGAACCGGGGTAAAACTGATTTCGCAACACAATGTGATTGTTTTCTAACAAAAAACAGTTTGAAACTTAAGTTAGACTTGTGTTTGTAAATGAACCGCCCCATGTTGTGTAGCTTTCTGGATTTTATACTTATTGGGCTACATATTTATTTATTATACAGGCTATACAGTACATAATATCAAAACTCACATGTTTTATGTAACTAAAGTGTGTAATTATGTGGGCTACAGACAATAACTAAGTTATAGACTATATTTATATGAAAAACGTGTATACTTACTGCATTTGAATCATTTTAACCATATGTAACCACCTGCATATGTGTTTGGGGGGGAAAAAAGGCTTTGATTTTGCCACCCCATTTGATTTCTTTGCCACCCTAAGAAAATTTCTCTACATCCGCCCCTGACTCTACAGTCTGTCTAACTCCACTGTATACCAAGCAATCTATTATTCTCAACAGAGATAAACTCAACATAAACTGAACCCACATTAAAGTTAGCTCGGTGCTTACCTTTAGATGAGCCCACAAACCGAGAGTAACTCCGTGATGAAGCTGGAAGTCTTTCCAAACAGAAAACAGATCAGGGAGCAGAGACCCACGTGGTTCACGCTGATCTCAGCTACAATACAGGAGACAAGGGTGTGCAGATCGACGGTAGTGGTATATGTTCCTGTAAGTTTACTACTTAACTCCCGTTTAATGAAAAAGCAGCTCTCTCTGCTCGACTCCTCTCCTGCGCACACACTTTGCTCCGCCCCCTTTTCCCAGCTCTGCTGTGATTTGTGGCTGTGCGGTCACGTGACTCAGCTGCACAACGTAACCACGTGGGTTGTTATTTCAAAATTAGCGCCTATCTCCTTTCCCTAAACTCTTTCCTTGGCCTCGAGGAAAACGTCATCGTGAAAAGGAGAATTGCTAAGGACTCAGGGAAAGAGAGGAGCGGTGCTGAGAATTAGAACAGCCTTTTTTTAGTAGTGCACACAGCTAACTCTCTCTGCTGAATATGTAAAGAATAAAAGTGTTACTGTGTTAGATGCCTGAATGTTGCTCATGGTCTGATGGGAAATAATGTTTTCTATTCTTTAGCACATGGAACAGTCAGCCGTTCACAGAGTTCAGGTTTAAAGGATGAAATCGTTTGTACTGATGCATCTCTCCTCTGGATAAATCTGTTCAATGACAAAAAGACTGAGGTAATGGTTTTTGGTCGCCCTAAATGTGTATTTAGATGCCAGCTGATGATTGTCCCTTAATGTAATCAGAACTGAGCATAAACATAGAGCAGATTGTGCTTGTGCTGTAGCAGCACCAAAACTGTGGAACAATCTGCCTTTAGAGATAAGACAGGCCTCTCCTGTTTGTTTGTTTGTTTGTTTGTTTATTATTATTTGATTCTATGCTGTTTTATCTTGTTTTAAATATAGGGTTTTTTAATTTTTATGTATTTTTATTTATTTATTTATTTATATTATTTATTTATTTTTTACCATTTTGTTTTATTCTTTTGGTCCTGTGTTGGGTATTTTAAAGTGCTTTATGAATAAAGGAGGTTTGGATCGGATTGGATAAAATTAAATACATATTGTTTTCTTAGAATTTACTGTTGTGATCCAGTGTATCTCTTTTTCTCCTCCTTGTTAAGGATCTCTGTGACTACAATAAAATTCCCTCCATCCATCACTGAACTGCACTGAAGTAAAACTTAATCCTAAGGGCTGCAATACACCAAAGGACATCACTAATAAACACTAATTATACAGAACCTTAAGCTCACTTTGATTAGTCAATATAGATTATAATCTTGAGCTCATATTTTGTTCTCTGTTCTTCTTGCACCAACTTTTTTTTCTCCAAGTAAGAATAGTCGTTAAGAACTATCTTCAGTGTAAAGAAGAACAAGAAGTATTGGAAGTGATTGTACAGCCCCCACAGAGCACATCATCAAGTTTGTCCAGGATCACATGAAGAGAGAGAAGGATGTGAGGAAGACTACATCCACAGAAGATCTGTGCTTAGTTCTCCAAAATGTTTAGAACAACCTACCAGCTGAGTTCCTTCAAAAACTGTGTGCAAGTGCACCTAGAAGACTTGATGCTGTTTTGAAGGCAAAGTGTGTTCACACCAAGTATTGATTTGATTTAGAGTTCTCTTTTGTTCATTCACTGCATTTTGTTGATTGAGCTAGCAGGGCTCAAACTAGAACACTGATCAGTCATATTTGTAGGTAATAACCTTCAACTATTAAAATACATTTTGCTAAAGTGACTGTAATTAGAACAAAATACGAGAAAACAGATAACCAATGTTGTGATAACCTTTATCTCTCACCTGGGTTTGTTGGTTTTGTCAAGTCAATTAATACAAAGGAGGACTGGCTTTGTTGAGCTTCCTCGGTTAAAACCCTAACACAGGTACACAGCCTGTATTTTTGTAGGAAAATTACATTCTGGCAACTTAAGCTCACCATCTGCAAACTTAACATGTGAAGTTCAAGATTACAGAAAACAAACTGAAGCAGAATTAAGAGAAACTCTATATTTGTTTCTTTATCAGTACCTGTGAGAAGACTGTTCATACTGTGTTGTTCTCTCTACAAAGGTTTCTACCAGTAAATCTCAGAAAGACACACATTTACACATTTATCATCAGGTCCCGAGCTACTACTAAAGATACTGTTACTGTGGTACGTGCATATCTTTGGAAATAATGAAATAGGTGGCAAAACTGGAGAATTATAATCAGTTAATTAACTAAAAAGATAGAAAACAAGTAGAAAACCAAATTGAAAGGAAATATGTGTCGGTGTGGCCATATTCATCAGCATGAACATCAGACAACTTCAGGTTCTGTCACGACCGGGCAGCCAACACAAGGAAGAGGACTCAGATGCAGACACCACACAGAGGCTCGGAGGAACAGTGTACAACAAGATTTTATTTTGGCAAAATCACTAAATATGAACTAAAGGTGAGAGGCAAATGAATGTACCCTCTGGAATTGCTCAAACCCATACACTAACACACAATGCTACAAACTCAGGGGGACTAAGAAACTGAAAATTAACCCACACTATGGCAAGCAAGAGACTCAGAGTAACAAGATTCAATACTAGAACATTAGTGGGACACTATGAACAAGAGCTGAACTATGAAGTACTAAGCTATATTAGAGCAATCTCAGTAATTCACTCAATAGTCACAAAACATGAAATCATGAGACAAGAGTCAGACTACGTGTGTTGTAGCAGAGTAGTTGGGGTCTGGGATGCGGGTCCTCCCTGCTGCTGCAAAGCCAGGGGCGGTCTGCTTGTCTCCACCCCAGGGAAAAGGGTAACATACACACATCACAATAAAATATCATACGATATAATCACACACACACACACACTTTGAACTACACTGAAGTGTTTTAAGAACCTATGTAGTTATAAGATTATATATTGTGAAGATTTAATAATTAGGATTAATGTGTGACCTTTGACCATGTTGTGACCTATTGTCAGAAGGCAAAGCAAAGGGTTAACCTAAGGGTGTGGCTGTGGGCTGGGCCCTCAGCCAGAGCCCTGCGTGTACCCTGGCCTGTACCTGACCCCTGCAGCTGTGTTTGGGCGTGTGGGAAAGTTACCCAGCAGCAGGGGGCGGGGATACTGGTCCCTGTATATTAGGGGACCAGAGGACACCCCAGCACTTTTCCCCCTCTGCTGTTACTCTCTGTCCGTCTCTGTGTTGCTCTGCTGTCTGTGCTTAAGGCTGTACACCCCGGGGTTTTGCTTTGCTTGCTTTCTGCTTTGTAATTCTCTTGCTAAATGTCTGTATGTATTTTCCTGCTGTTCATATGATTCAGTGTATTAAACTCTGTTCCAAGAATTCTACTCTTTTACAGAGCATCTTTTTGAGTGTCTTGATTTTAATTGGATCTAAAAGGGTTGGATCTCCACATCGTTGGTGGGAAAAGGTTATCAGGATGGCTTCAAAATTTGCGACCACAGGCTCACAAATGACGGCTCACTTGACCGCGGTGTTCACGTTAGCATGACCTTTGCTACGGTGGACTAATAATCAAAAATAAATCTGATGTAACGAGAATGTAAATACAAAGTAGGATTAAATCATTAAATGTCTTCATTCTTCAAAGATCTCCACAGAACAACAAAAATATACAAACTTAACAATCAGACAAACCACCTCAAAATAAGTATTTTAGTACAGAGGAGGCAGCATTCAACTTTTATGGAAGCAAAAAGTGCAGAAATGGGAACACAGACTGATCCGGTGGTTTTCTGGATTTTTCTGTGTGGACGCTTCATCTGATTATTGTTGTGACTTTTTTCTAAGTGATTCATTTTCCCACCTCTACACTCAGTCTTAGGGTTCCTCCACCTGTCACACTCACTTTAACCTCTGATTACTTTTCAGAGTCCTTTTCACTTTGACTTCACTTCTGTACTTCTACTTAACTACAGATGAACTACAGAAGTGTCTGATTATCAGTAATAATCTATAATTTACTGAATAATATGGAGAATATAAAGCAGAAGCTGTGGGATGACTTACTGTAGTCAGGAGTTCAGGAGAATCCTCAGAGTTTCTGCTCCTCATCATGATGGAAAAATGAAAACATGTTGATGCTCTTTGAGCTGGAATCAGTCCAAAGCAGCCGTGAGTGTGAACCAACAGACATCATTATAATAACTCTGACATGAATCCTGATAGAAATCCTGCTCACTGACCTCTCTAACTGTAACTCTGTCACTGACACATCTGCCAACATCTGTTCCTGTAACAGCTCAGAGGAGTTCAGCACTTCCTCTCTGATTATTATCAGAAAAGTCAATATGACCGTGAATGTGGCGCAGCAATAAACAGATTCCAAACCACAAACTCACAGACTTTGAGACTTGCTCACAGATGACTATGAGGTCTGTGTGAAACACATTTTCAGCCTTTTATGGACACGTTTCATAAATCTGCATATTTTTCCCTGTTCAGCAGCGTAAAAATCTGAATTGTTGTCTGAAGGCCAAAAGATGCCAAACAGATTTAGGTTCCCAAGTCAACCATTACAGTATAACGTTCCACTTGAATCACAACAGACAAGACCAGGAGATACAAAAACAAAGTAAGAGAAGTGTTACGACCCGGCTCAAAAGCCGCAGCATAGGCTTCAGAGGGGCTTTTAATTCATTTACGGCTCCTAGAGGAACCTTTGGAGGGAGGAGGTGTTACGCCCCTCTGCAGCCCCTAATCTCCTCAGTGTGTTCAGCTGTTGCTAATTGACCACACCTAGTCAGGTGTGGATAAAAGCTTACCTGAGACAGGCTTTCAGAGAGGCTCATTAGTCCTTGCCTGGGTGATACCAGCTGTTTTAGCCAACTTGCGTTGCATTTTAAGATAAAACCTCTTTTCACTGAAATTCTAGTGTTAGTCTCCTTATTCATGTTGCAGCTTTTGAGCCGGGAGGTAACATAAGGGAGAAAGTTAACAGAAGGAGAGGGAGAGAGAAAAAATAACACAGTAGGCAAACCACAGCAACTACCAACATATGCATAAATAACAGTAAATAATAAATAATAATAAGTGCTCACCGGGCAGCCAAGCAGCCACCAGGAGTGAACCCAACCAGACGGCTGGAGTCCTTCTCCCAGCCTCCAGCCCCAGAATGGAGAACGCTGGTGTGTCAAAACCTCATTCCTCACTCTGCTCGCTCATATGTGGTGTTGATGTGTGCTGTTTTAAATCGCATAAAGTCTGAATATGTGAAATTAACTTAGAGTTATTTGATTGATGTAATTGCAGGAGTGGGAGTTGTTTATTCTAGTTTTCGTGCTCCACGTGTCTCTGATCTTTAATGTTCTCACAAACATTAAAGACCATCATCAGCCAAAATGATGTCACCAACTTTTGAACATAACGATGAAGCTAAAAAAATGTAGTTGTGCACCAGCATTGCAATTCCATTACTTTTTATCATGGCTTACCTTGGTGTGGTTTGCAAAGTGCTTCAGAAAGATGAGGAAATCTGTTTCTTGCACCCATCCTGATTTATTTCCACTACCAATACTTCCTACTGGTCCATCTCTGACACAGTGGTCTGCATAATGTATGTGTGGGAACACAAACAGTGGAGGAATTGTGTTGCCAATGGCATTAACCGCATATACAAAGGTGACCAGTGAACCTCTCTCTGCTGATGTCGTTGCCCCAACTTGTTTAATATAAGTTAAAGTAATAGTGTGGTAAGTTGTAACATCTGCATTATTGTTACAACTAACCCAGACTGTTGCTGTTACAACTGACCCAGACTGCTATAGCCATGAACTAGCTAACATTACAGCCAACGGCTAAAACATTAGCACTAAAGACCTACACAGAGTATATCCCCATAGACATACAAATGTAATAATTTAAGTTTGATGAGTTTAACTGCAAAGCAGATAATGCTATTAGAAATTGAAATAAAGTAGAAAAACTTACTTTTTGGCATATGAATTACTTTTTTTCGTGTTAAATTGTCTGTGTTTGACAAAATGTGCTGATTTTTCACATGTGATAGCAGAACTGAATTGGGCATGCACAGGATGAGTCACCTCATTTGAAACTTAGCCCTGATTGGAGAAATTGGAAGTGTTACAACTGACCCACGTTACAACTATCCCGGTCTCCCCTAGTTTGAAATCCACACTTTTTACACAAAAATGGAGAATCAGGGTTGTCTTCGGCTGACACAGCATCTTGTTGCTATGTTATCTTAAATTGCTCATGTGATTGGTTTACCATGACTACTTCTCTTTCTCAGCCAATCAGCAGCACTGGTGAGATTTTTTCACCCCTTCCAGCTCCCAGTAAGCTGAAGACAGCTTCAACCATCTGTGTGTTGAAAAATAGTAACGTGTCTGCACTGCATTTTCTTCTTAATAATGGTAGCGGTGTTGTAACGATAGAAATAGTAATTAGTTGGATTACTAGTTACTGAAAAAAGTAACGCTGTTACTTTAATGCTGTCATTCCCATCAGACCTCCTCACACTTTGAACTCATTGTTATTCTGAATGTTTCTATTTTCACTTTGTTTCTATTTTTTTCTTCTCTCTGTGGTGATTCTTTGGTTTTCTTAAGTATTTCTGTGTTTACTCCTTGTCTCTATAGTTAATCACTTCCTGTTTTATTTTGAAAGAATCTGTTCTCGTGTTTTTTTCTCACTTTACTTCCTACTCCTGTCTCTCCACACAGATTTTTACCTTCCTGCATTGACTCTGAAGTATCTGCAGCTATAATCAGAGCTGGTTGAATCTCTAAACACCTTGATTACCTCCTTTCAGTCTGACCTGTGTCTGTGTGTCCTGGACTTAGGTGGAAGACCAAAATCCAGACTTAGTTCTGAGCAGGTTTTAAGTATGTTGTGTCCTCACTGGAAAAATGACAACACTCAGAGCCCTAAAAACACAAAGCTGCGTTTAACGTTTACAACAATTTCTGCATTTTATCATTTTAGCCACAGCTTAAGAGTCCACTCATGAAAAGACGACATTTTAACTGATATCAGGATTAACCCTAACCCCTAACTAGTTAAAAATGTCAGAATACATGAGGGAAAGGGAACATGTCAGTGACCTCCAGCTGTAAAACCATTCCTGTTTTGAGGGTTGTCTCATTGTTGTCCCAAACTGTTAAGATGAAACTGGTTAACAACTTCCTCTGATTACTAGCTAGGATAGTGCATCTGAATTGGGAGAAGTGAGATGACAGAATTCAGTTGAATACAATCTGTTGACTTAAAGCATTGTGTCAAGATAAGTAGGAAGACCACGCTATAACGGACAGTTTAAGGAAAAGCTCAACTTTACAAGGAATCTTTTTTTTTGTTTTGTTTTTTGACAGAAAGATGAGAAGTTTGATGTCTGAGCTCTGGGCTTGAGTCACGATGTAGTTTGGTTAGCTTAGCTTAGCATGATGGCTGTAAACAGGGCGAGCAGCTAGCTTGTCTCTGTCCACAGTCAAAGATAAAGAGCAGCTGTACCTGGGCCTCCTTGTTCTGATGGTTGTTTGTCCATAACTGATGTCTTCAGTTCTCACTGCTGAGTAGACCACAGCTGAATCAGTCTCTGTACAATAAACACATTAAAATTACTGCAACAGTGCTGTGATATTATTACACTACAGCAATAGAGACATTTCATTCTGTTCTTTTAAGCTTATTAGAAGCATTAAATGGTGTCTTTTTATAAATAGCAGCAACTTTTCACAGTTTTTATTTTTAATCTTAACACCTCTGCTGCAAAACAGTGAGAACAAAGAAATCAGGATGTTTCTGAGAAAAAGAAGAAGGGCGGCCACAGAGCTGCAGGCTGATGCACTTTTACCGCAGAGCATACATGCATGACCACTGTTATCAGTTACTCTTATCAGCCAAACTCAAACACACTGCAGCAAGAAGCTCCATCAGTGTCAGACTAACTCGAGTCAAAAAGAAGCTGCTGTGTTTTACATGCAGATCAAGTTTAAAAGAATAAAAAGTCACTGATGGATATAAAGGACATTTTATCTGTTCAGTCTCTTCATATGTCTCATGTTAACACGTTACATATCTGTTAATGGAAAATTGTATTTTGTAGTCAGTATAAGCTTTTAATGATATAAGTTTGCATATGAAAGAATACTGCATAATGACCTTTTTATGATTTACACTGTTGTCCATTATAAGACTTGTTTCTGTTTTATAAATTCTTTCTCACGGCGATAATAGCTGAATAAGCTATTATTATTTCACTCCTGCCAGGAAAGAGGACAGCTGGACACTTTTATCTTCACTCCCTTTCTGTATCCAACAATACACATACACACTAACATTCCTCTGTCTATGAACAGACGTATTCATCACTGTATTATTTTTGTATATAAATAAAGACCAGAGCGGTAACAGAGCGCTGATCACAGGGCCCCCACTCTCTGATGTGAGCGCTCTGTGACCGCCCTTGCAAGTCAAATCTGCAGCGTGTGTGTCTTCACTCTCAGACTCTTAGCTGAAGAAGTGTCTTTAGAATAAATCTCTTGACAATATCTTAACTGTGTGTGTACCGACAAACACGCATGTGTGGGCCTCATCTGAGCTCTGACATTTATGGCTCAGTCACAGCACTGCTGAATGTGATGTCATCCAACAACAAACCCCTGCTGTAGAGCTGCAACAAAGTCCTTCTAGAAGCACATCCACCCACTCTGTCTACATGGCTGTGGACACAATTTAAACACTGAGACTTCAAAATGCAGCATCTACAATAGTGTCACTCTGCCTGCATACAACTCTTATTTAGATTTGATGCAATGGTCACAATGGTGACAAGTACAATTTACTGTATCTTTACTGTGATAAGAAGCTGAAACTGTTTCAGAGCTGCTGATTGGCTCTTTGGGCCATTTACCTTCAGGTCATGGGCGAATCACTAAAGTTGTTCAGAGAGAGAAATGTGCACTGATCAAGCAAAGAAACTGAAACATTTCAGACTGAAGAAACTGAACTGTTTCCTAATTCATGTGACTCTGACCTTTGACCTGTTTATTTATTATCTTTACCCAAATAATTGGAGCAGGGCTTGAAATCTTTGGCTTCCATAAGCAGTAAAAACTTTAGATTTGAAGATGTAATCTCTTCAACTCGATGTTGTTTCTTGAATCATTTTTAAGGTCAGCTTTGTTCTTGGTGCTAACAGTGAAGCTGAAGGTCAGATGCTTCGAGAACACTGATGTCCTCCAAGGCTTTAATGTTGTTGCAAAAGTTTAGGATGATCCATAAAAAACAGGTAATATAATGGTAAACACTATAAGTAAACACTTTTATGATTTAAGAATCTAAATTATGACCACAGAATGGAAACAAAATACCACAATGATTAAAAACGAATATGTACAAACCTTCAAGTTTCCTGTGAACACAACGTCTCACCCGCAGAACCAGTAGCACCAGTAGAACCACAACATAGACTGATCCAACAGGTAACAGCACAGAGAGAGGAGTAGAGAGTGATAGAGGAAGAGTGATGGAGGTGGAACCAGGTGGAGGTGTGGATGTAGGTGGAGGTGAGCTGCTCAATGTAGGTGGAGGTGTGGTGGTGTGTTTCTCTAAAATAAAGCAAACACAGTCATTAAGTTCTTGTCACATTGTGAATGTTGAAACCTGCAGAAACACAGACAGGTGAGTGTGTCACCTGTGACAGTGATCCAGCTGTTAGTGAGGGGAGGGGCTGTGTGTCTGTGAGGGTGTGTCTCAGCTGGAGCAGCCACAAAGACAACAGCTGGAGAAACATCTGTCTACCTCTGACATCCACCAGCTCATCCATACAACAAACAAACATCAACAACCAGGAAGCAGCTTCACCTCTGATCACACACACACTCAACTCTACTCACTCACCTGGAGGATCAACAACACTCAGGTAGATGCTGCTGAGATCCCATAAGCGTGTTTCTCTCACATCAGCTCAACACTCGTATGTCATTAATCGTCACATTCTGTCTGTCCTGCAGATCCACCCGGTTCTTAAAAGATGGATGCTGATAAAATGGATCAAAGTGACCATCCCAGTGCAAAATGACAACTTCTGACTGCAGGTAAGCTTTTGTCCACTTTAAAAATTTGATGTTGTTGTTTGGAGCTCGACATGTCAGAGTGACGTCCTGTCCAGACTCAGCTGTGATGAATTTATGGTCTGAAAGAGGAAACAACACAGAGCAGAGAGGTTAAAGGTCAAAGTACAATTATGAACTGAATGATTAACTTTAAGTATTTTATTTATTTCCTTTGAAATTTAAGTTTTTAATCATGTTGGATTTAATGAACCTCTGAACATCCACCAGGTCACCAGTGACCCACTGAGGGGGAATTTTAGCCTCATGCTAAACATGCAAAGAGTCAGAAACTACAAGATGTTAGCTTCTACAGAACAACAACATGTGCTGATAATAAGTGAACATAATATGTGAGAGAAAGCAAGTGTCCACCCAGCCTCGTGTCTCCTTCACACACACAGAGACAAACTGAATCCAGATTAAAATAATCCTCCTGTACTTCTTGTTATCTCACAGAGAAACTCAGTTCAGTTCAATCTCACCTGCAGAGACGAAGACAAGGACAAACAGCAAAGTGCAGCAGAGCAGCGCAGTGCCAGCAGCCATCTCTGTGTCAGTTTTCAGTGTAATTTCAATTATCAATCGATATTTTTTTTTCACTTTGTTGTCACTGTTTGCCTTTTTTAGATGATGTCACATCATCTATGTGACTGTCTTTACGACAGTCCAGTTCAGTTTCCAAATATTGATCCACTGATCCACCTCAACACAGAGACAAACTACAGCATTTCATCCATTTACACACAGCTTCATCAACACTAACTCCACACACTCAGCTTACCAGTGACTGTCAGGTTAACCATGTTACTGATGGGACCCTCTCTGGACTCACACCAGTAAACTCCACTGTCCAGTAGGACAATGTGGTTGATGATGCATAAAATACCGTCTAATCTTCCAAACCCATCTCCACACAGAGTCCTGTTTCCCTTGCTTGTGTTTCTCCTCAGAGTCCATCCAGCAGAGCTGTCGTCCTCCTCACAGCTCAGAGACACAAAGTCTCCTTTAAAGAACTGAGAGCTGCTGGGACTCACAGTCAGACGAGCTGTGAGAGAGATGATTAAAATAAAGAAGACCATGAGAAAAAGCTTTCTCACAAAGAAACCAGCAGAATCTTTGTTGGTGTGTTTCAGATGAGGAGCAGAAAATGATCCAGGAGTTTAGCTCATGCAAAAGATAATCTCCTAAAATCCTGCCCATGTATCATGAAATAACTTTTTAGAGATGCTGCTCTATGATATCATACAGATACTAAAGTCTAAACATGACAGTCTGCATTCTGAGCTTTAACCTCATAGGGATTACTTGTGCATACACTGACCTCATGATATCTATTATAAACATTCATCATTAAAGACAGGAAATTAGGAAACGAACAACGTTTTCTCTCCAAGTTAAACAGAGATTTGCAATCTGTCTGCAGGTAAAAACTTAACAGAAATCGAGCTGTTGGTAGCCATGTGCTCATCGTGTGTCACAGGACCAAGAAAGCCTCGTTAAAAAGCAAACATTGATGGTCACGTTTTATATCACCCTTTAGTCCTCTTATTCTTAATTAGGTTTTTATTGGGATTTAAACATTTAAAACACTTTATGTTTAAGAATCTGTTCCTTTCTGCTGTTATTAAAATCATTAACTAGTATTCAGGGACTAGTCTACAGAAAACACATAACTAACCCCTTCAGCTCTTCCGTCTTTTTTACTGAAAAGTTATAAAGTTTGGTGAAACTCCCAAAACTCTTAATATAAAGACTGGAACACTTTTGCTAAATTGATAGAACTTTATTAATCCCTCAGGTAGGTTCCTCTGGGAAATTCAGTTTCTGGTAGCAGAACACCAACAGAAATTTGCATAGTAGAAATTAGAAAAAAAAAGGCGAAAAAGAGAATATAAATATAAGCATAAATATAGAATATATAGAGAGAGGCTTATTTATATATGCTGCACACACACACATTTATATATATATGTGTGTGTGTGTGTGTGTGTGTGTGTGTGTGTGTGTGTGTGTGTGTGTGTATATATATATATACATACATACATACACATATACACATATACATATATACATATATATAAATAACTTTTATATATGTATATATATATATATATATATGCATATATATGTGTATATATACATATATATACATACATATATATATACACATATATATGCATATATATATATATATATATATATATATATGCATATATATGTGTATATATATACATATATATACATACATATATATACACATATATATACATATATATATATGCTAACTATACTAACTTTTGGAAGAAGAAACTACTAACTCAAAGTAAGTTGCCCAACACTGCTTAAGGGACAGACACTATAAATATATCATTTATAGAATATGATGCTGGACATTAAACAGAATATAAAGTATTCAATATAAACTCAAATGTCAACATCCATCCATCCATTCGCTTCCGCTTATCCTTTTCAGGGTCGCGGGGGGCGCTGGAGCCTATCCCAGCTATCATAGGGCGAGAGGCGGGGTACACCCTGGACAGGTCGCCAGTCTGTCGCAGGGCCAACACACAAGGACAGACAACCATTCACACTCACTCGCACATTCACACCTAGTGACAATTTGGATTATCCAATTAACCTATCCCCACAAGCTGCATGTCTTTGGACGGTGGGAGGAAGCCGGAGTACCCGGAGGGAACCCACGCAAACACGGGGAGAACATGCAAACTCCACACAGAAAGACCCCGGCCTGATTGAACTCAGGACCTTCTTGCTGTGCGGCAACAGTGCTAACCACCGTGCCACATGTCAACATATGCAGCAATAATATTAATCGATTTATGTGTAGTGAGGTTTTTTCATAGTGTTAAATTGCATAATTGCACCTACACCATTTGCCATTACCAGCTGATAGTAAATAATTCTTGGTAATACAGTAGATATTTATTAAAGTTGATACTGTACCATTTTGAGTATAGAAGTAATAATATTTTTACTATTCTTAAGCCAGTACAAAAAGGTGAAGATGTTCATGTTGAGTGTAGCCAGACAGCAAAAATGATTTTTTTTTATCAGATCAAATTTAACTTGAAAATTGGTAAACAGTGAAGGAAGGTTTTTCATTGTAAAATAGCATGCCATTAAATGCACCTGTCATCAGCATCAATTACAACTTAAATTAAAAGGAAAGAGAATGTCTGTAGGTTTTCCCATCTTGTGGATCATTATGAGGAATAAAAATTGGGAGTTACCTCTGAACCTTTAGCCTGTAGAGCTGTCCACAGAAGAGCTGAGGATCATGCTGCCCTCTGCTGGTGTAACTCTCTTATCTGCTGTCAGTGAGGCTTGAGGTCTATGTACTGTTCAGGTTGCAGTGTAAGACATTAAGGCAGTCATACTACAGGTACAGCTAGTATGATTCTCTTATTCTTTGTTTCCTTTTGATACAAGATTAGTAAGATTATTAATAAATAGTTATGATATGGTGCATAACACAAACACTAAGTGTTGAGGCTTCTTAACTCTGCTATGATATCAGAAAGAAACAAATATAAATGAAGTAAATAATCAGTGTGGCTGTTCTTCTCTTCCATCTGATGAACCAGTGAATTGTCATCAGTTGTCTTAGAAAACTGAGCAATCACAGCTTTGTTCACTGCTACTGTACATGTATTACATTGTAAAACCACATTCATCCCTCAAAAGGGCCAGAAGCACAGAACAATTCAACATACTGATCACCACTTTATTTGCTGTTCCAGGTTCATAAAGACAAATGTATTGTAATTTTGAATTAAAAAAATTAGACATGAAATACATTATACATTCAAATCCATACAGTATTTATGAATATTGTAAGTATTTTTCATTACTTTGGGGATAATGTAGAAGATCTAATGTGTAAAAATATGCTCATTGTATCTACTGTAACACAGCAACAGCTACATTTTCAGACACTACAAATACTACATATAACACCTTTTAAACTTTCTGTTGTTACATGAAATGTTATACAAAAGCTTCAATAAAAAAGGTTTGATTATTGAGAGCATAAATATGTAATAGAAACACTCATTTGCAATAGAAGACACTATTAAGTCTATATTATAGTATTTAATATGATTTCTAACCAACTTATTGTACAATGTTAAGGATAAAATCACACACTGACACAGGTAATGTAATTAATGAACCTTTTAGAGAGTTGCCTCACTTATATTTAACGTTTGCATGGTCATTTTTGGATATGGACTTTTTTTTACATTAGTGAGAAATTAAAACATAAATAATATATAAACAAAACATCAGAGAAACATTTTTAAAACATATTTCGGATGTTTAGCTAAACGTTAAAACTAAATACTTTACTCGAAAAGGTTAATGTATATTTGTGCCCATAGTTTGCAACTTGAGGGTCCGTGAATGGTGGCAAATATGAGTGAATGGGACCTGACAAAGGTCTGATGGTTGAGAGTGAGAATAAGTTTTCAGTTATGAGGAAAGGAGATGATCAAACTACTGTCACTTCTCATAGTTCGCCCACTTTGGATAGAAAGAATCGTTGAGTTTCCACAAGAAGGACCCACTGGACCCACATCACACAGATCACCCAGCTTCATACAGAGCAAGGGCAGTAAAGCACAGATAAATTAATACATTCATAATTCCAGATACAGTCTGCTTTAAAATGAGCACATTAGATGAATGCTCTCTTTAAGTGGATTCATGAACAACACTGAACTTCTGTAAAAGATATTCATATATACTCTCAGTCTGAAACAGCTCTGCAGTACATTATAATTATAGGTGTAAAAACCCTCTGGTCAAACTAAAATAATTACATTAGTATTGATTTTAATGATAATCACTGTTATTGTATAATCACATAGCTTCCACAAACTATATATTAAAGTTGATACTGACCATTTTGAGTATTTCCAGAGTCTCTGATTGTTTCATAGACAGAATCCTCACCTACAAGTCAGAGAAAATGAGTCACCACAGGTCTGTGACACCAATGTAAACACAAATATTCTTGTCAGTAACATTTATACTAAAATAAGACGAGACAAGATAAGCTTTAATGTCAGAATAAGCACAAACATACAATGAAATTGGAACATTTATTATTACTTCTTAATGCTGCACATGATTAAATGTTGTTATTGTCTTAGTTTTGTTTAATTCAACAGTGTTACAGCTGCAGAAGAGAAAAGCATCAGAATATCTTAAACTAGGAAAACAAAAACTAACCATGAAGAAGAGAGGAGTAGACTTGCTGTTGATTTTCATCCTGACTCACCCTCGGGTCATCAGCAGAACCTGTATTAAAAATTCAAAATAAGACATTAAAGTTCACATAGTTTATTATGCATTATATAATATTGTGAACAGTTTTCAGTTTTGGAATGTTGCATCTCCATATCTAAATATTTTAAAGAGTAAAATATGTAAAAGTCTCACATTTCTTTTTGTACAGGAACAGGAACAGGAGGAAAATAAATATGATTCCAGAAATGAGTCCCGTGATCATCAGAACAAGAAATGAAGAACTGGACGTAGCTATTGCAAATAAGAAAAATGAACTGTTAATAAACGTAACCAAACTCAGTTCATTCAGCGGATCTGGTCACACTAATAGGGATAGAAAGAACCTTAACAACAACAACAACAAAATGAAGTGCACAACGTTAGTGTTAAGTCTTAAAAGTAAACTTTAATTTAAATATATAACAATATTATATAACCTCTTCACTACATGTGCCATACTTGACAACATTTAAAAGTGGCACCACTTGCTGTAAATCAGCGGTCCCCAACCCCCGGGCCTCGGACCGGTAGCGGTCCGTGAGTCGTTTGGTACCGGGCCGCGAGAGTTGAGGCTCAGGTGTGAAATGTATGGTTTTCAGGGTTTTTATCGGTTTTCAGCGTTATTTTGTTATCGTTTTTATCGTTAACTCGGTTTTCCTGGGTCTTTTCACGTGTGTTATGAATAAATCTTCTTTTTTTCGGTACCGGCACTAATTTTATTTTGTTGTATTTATCCGCGACACCTTAAAGGCCGGTCCGTGAAAATATTGTCGGGCATAAACCGGTCCGTGGCGCAAAAAAGGTTGGGGACCGCTGCTGTAAATAACAATCATGATTCCTTTTGGGTTTGTAAAGTCATTTATGTTTGTGCTGTGTTCTCTTTTTAGTATTTTTGTAACATTTTACCTCCCCAGTGTCACTTTTGCATATTTAACTAGTATTTCAGGTCTGATACTTCATATGGCTTCTTTAAGGTTTATTTTCTAGCCTTGTTGTTTTTGTCTATATCCATTTGAATTCTTGTATTCATGCCTGAAGTTTTCTGCTTTAGTTATTGATCACTTTATGGTTTGTATTTAGTTAGTTCTCGCTCATGTTTTCCACTCTGTACCTTTAGTCTCATCTCTGTGTTGTCTTTGTGTCTGTCTTTCAGACTGACAGGGTTTATCTTTTAGAAAAATATTTTACCCCAATAAAAACATGTTACAGTGTGCACATGATAGACTTTCTTTTTTCTGAATCCATTTGACCCCAACTCTTCTTTACATTTATAAATTCATCTTTTTCTGTACTCTGCATGAGGCTTCCCTCAGAGGTACTGTTCATAACAACCGATTTACCAGGAAACTCAAGACATCTCATTAGTGTGAGGTTCAGAGGCCAGACCTCACAGGAGGAGATCCACATTATAGCTGCACTGGGACATTTGAAATAGCAGCAACTTCAAATATGAGACTTTTAACTTCTGACTAATTTCTTAATCTGCTCCAAAACATGCAGACTAATTGCAAATTTCACAAATCACATCATCAATAAAACACACACACAGACACACACACACACACACACACACACACACACACACACACACACACACACACACACAGAGGTATTTCACCAGTGACCAGCAAGTGCTGCCCACATATTCTTTGCACTCTGATTTTCAAATATCAGACCAAATCTGTCTGTCGGTCTTTAATATACTGGCCACTTTTTAGGGTGTCTCATCACCATAATATGCCAGCCTCCTGCTGCAGCTGTGTGTATGTGACTGGGGGCACTTACACAGTAACATTATTTCTGATGTTTTTCTTCATCATTGCATTTTTGTAATAAACTCATGAAGTCATAGTGAAAGAGACAGTGTGCTTCTGTTTTTTATTTATTTTGAATGAGATGATAAGGCAGGATGGCATATTCATTTAATTTAGTGAAATCATAGTTGTTTTCTTAGTTACAGGGGTTTAAAATTACAAATGAGTACTTAAATATTTTTTCTGTTTATTTCTTTCATGATTGTACTCAGGTGAGGAAGCAGCATATCAGTACTGCGCTACATTTACCAGCTGAAAGTTCAAACACAAAGTGGTGAAAAAGCTACCATCATGTGAAGCTCTTTGTCTGATTAAAAATGTTACGCTGCCTGCAGTTTCCAACTCTGTGGAGCGTGGGAAGAAGATGGAGAATCCGGAGAGAATCCGCACAGACATGGTGAGAACATTCAAACTCCACACAGAAAGACCTGAGACCGAATCCAGTGCTGCCTGTATTAGGCATAGTGAATTAGGCAGTGGACTTCTTATTTCACTATATTTATTTTAAGAGATGGCAGTATTTGCACAAGATATTAGCCTTAGATGACTTTCTTTTTTCAACATAAACTGTAGATTTGTTATTTGCTGAGGGAGTTTGAAAATTTGTATAATTTATAAAACTTATTAAAAAAATGGTAGCACTTCAGTCTGTTGAAGACTGCTGTGCACATTTCATTTTGCCTTTGCAAGTTTCAGTCAGAGTTAAACAAACAAAGATTGAAAATTTTAATTTCCACAGTTATTACACAGTCTAGTTTGGTAGTCTCTGTTCATTCCCACTGAGTGTCTTCTCTGTGGATCTCACATATGATAATTATTTTCTCAGCTCTGCACATCTGACGCCAAATGTGTTCATGAATCATTGATACAGGAAAAAAGGAGAAAATAAAACTTTTTTTCACAGTTTGTATTAATCGAAAACTTCCTTCTGAAAAAAACTTACCATTTTTACCAATGCTGAAGGGCTCACTGTCCTCTGTGTAGTAAACTGTGTTTCCTCTGCCTCCTCTGCATCTGTAGAGTCCTTCCTGTGAGACTGTGATTTGTCCATTTGAGTGGAAAACTGCATCTTGTGTGGTCAGGGGTTCAGACCAGTTCTCATCTCTGCACCAGTAGTATATCCATCCATTTGATACTGGGTTCACTGAACATTTCAGGGTCACATTGCCCCCTACTGGAACGTCTCTCATATCAGACGTTATTTGAGCCTTTGGTTGATCTGATGTTGAGTTTAGACAAAGATAGAAAGAATAAATATATTATACCCACACACAGGTTAGGATTGCACTGCCCTGATGTTGTCAGCATTCAACACCAGTATAACTCTGTTTAGGCCCACAATGCATTTTGTCCTTTCAGAGAATGTATTTTTTGACCATTTCATTATGATGCTTTATTTTATTTATAAATTTCTTCTCTCCATTATTTTGTGTGACGTCTCTTTGCTCCCACCACAACAACAGATTCACAAGAAGACAGAAGACTTCTCATAATCTGAGGTTCAGATGTCAGACCACACAGGAGAAAATACACATTATAGCTGCACAGAGGAATTTGAAATAGTTCAACTTTAATTAAGAGACTTTGTAACATGTTGTGACCCTCATTAAGCATTCTCATATGATTCGATTATTTGTTATTTCCAGGAGTTTGCATTACTTGTGACTTTTTAAACTGTAACAGACGCACAACAGACCCGACCACATTTCAACGCTTTTCAACACTTTATTTACGTTGCTGCTCCTTCAGCTTATCAGCTGCCAGCCACACACACAACAACAACAAACTCAGGAGCCAGTCCAGCCTTAAATGCAGTGGAGGTGTGATGAGCTGATGCTGCTAAGGTGTGGTTTTAAAATGGTTCTTTTACATAAGAAAAATATTTAAAATTCATTCAAAATAAATGCTGCAGGCTATTTGAAGTTTTGATAGATGTCATCCAGATACTTTTCCTCTTTCAGAGATGCCTGATCCCACAATAATCACGCTGAGCCATGACAACACCAGGTTGATTATTTTAGTCACAAAAACAAGCAGGCAAAGAGGAACACAAATATTACACTCTATAAATAATGAATAAAATAAATAATTCCTACATCTAAATCATTTTTAATGTTATATTTTATGTTTTGCAGAACCAGTGCACAGGTACACACACACACACACACACACACACACACAGACCCAATAGACTCTTTCTGTCCACTATGATCTTTTCCTACAGTAATGACATCAGCTTCTTCTTTCAGCAATACTCTTATAAGACTAAACTGGCCCCTCTTTAAGGTCTGTGAGTGGGTTTGAAAGGGAATAATCTCAATATTCTAGCCTCCTGCTTTAGCTGTCTAGTGTTGGTGAGGATGGTAACCATAGCAACATGTCTGTGAAGGTTCTCAGTCATCCAGGTCATCGTAGTCAAAGGAGTTTGCAAAGAAAAGCGTCTGGACTTCTTTGAGTTGCTTGAAGACGTTTCACCTCTCATCCGAGAAGCTTCTTCAGTTCTAAGGTCAAATGGCCGAGATCAGAAGATCAGACACCAGCGAGGGAGGATAAGAAAGACAGACGCAACAACATTGTCATCCCCTATGTAGCCGGTGTATCAGAGAAACTCAGGAGAGTTTTCTCCAAGCACGACATCCCAGTGTACTTCAGACCCAGCAACACACTCAGACACAAACTGGTTCACCCGAAAGACAAAACTCCAAAACACAGACTGAACAACGTGGTGTATGCTGTACAGTGCAGTGAGGAATGCCCAGACCTCTACATTGGAGAGACCAAACAGCCACTTCACAAGCGCATGGCACAACATAGAAGAGCCACCTCCACAGGACAAGACTCAGCAGTCCATCTGCATCTTAAGGATAAAGGTCACTCTTTCGAGGATGCCAATGTTCACATATTGGACAGAGAGGACAGATGGTTTGAAAGAGGAGTGAAAGAGGCCATCTATGTCCACTGTGAGCGACCATCTTTGAACAGAGGCGGTGGTTTACGACACCAACTGTCTGCCATCTATAATCCAGTTTTGAGTTCCCTCCCCAGACGCCTTAACGCCCACTCACATCCTGGGCCATCTGACCTCAGGAAATCACATGATAGGGTGGGGCCAGGTTTCACAATGAGCTCACCCGAAACCCTGGCTGATTAGGTCCCACACCCGCTTTCACACCTTGTCGCATGTGATTAGAGGATCACCAGGGGGTCCTTTGTCCCTCTTTGGGGGGATACTCCCACTGGGTTTAAATCTGGGACTCTCGGCCATTTGACCTTAGAACTGAAGAAGCTTCTCGGATGAGAGGTGAAACGTCTTCAAGCAACTCAAAGAAGTCCAGACGCTTTTCTTTGCAAACTCCTTTGACTAACCATAGCAACAGTAACATTATTTTGACTTCCCTCCTTCAATTTTCCTCCATTTCCTGCTTTGCACTGATGTCGTTTTGGGTTGAAGCTGTGTGGCTCCGACCCTGAATATTTTGACTAAAATGTCAAATCTGATTGTTGATCATTGCATTTTTTTCAAATCAAACTCATTAATGTATTCTGCTTCAACAATTCAGGGTCTCAAGGTATTGGACCATATCACAGCTAACAGGAAGCTACTCTGGACAGGTCGCTCATCTGTTACCGGGCTGAGACATTCACACTTATAAGCAATTTAGATTCACCAATAAACCAAACCCCACTAACTTTGTGGACTGTGGGAAGAAGATGGAGAATCTGGAGAGAATCCACACAGACATGGAGAGAACATTCATGCTCCACACAGAAAGACCTCAGACAGACAGTGGATTTGAAACCAGTGCAAAGCAGCATGCCACCCTGCTGCCTGTGTTAGGCATAGTGAATTACACAGTGGACTGAACTATTTACTTATTTAATACTGTCATTTATTTTAACAGATCACATTATTTGCATAAGATCCTAGGCCAAGATGATTTTGTTTGTTTAATAGAATTTGGAAGTTGGAGTTATTTGTTGTTGAGAAAGTTTGTAAAATGCTATAGTTTTTATCCTGTTTATTTATGTCATTATTGTAGTGAGGTGATGGAGCAGCAGGTCAGCATTGCCATCTCTAAACCAGCTGAAAGTTCATGACACAAAGTGGTGACAAACTGTTTACAATGAGTATCCAAAAGTTCATTCTGTTGATCTGCACGTAGTATTTTCAGTGGGAGAAACGTTTCGTCACTCATTCAAGTGACTTCTTCAGTCTCAGCTGACTGCAGGTTTCCCCAAATCTTATAAACTGTACATTTGCATAATGACTGAAACTAGCACTACTGAAGTATGTCTGTGAAGGTTCTCAGTCATCCAGGTCATTTTCGTCTAAGGAGCTTGAAAAGAAAAGCGTCTGGACTTCTTTAAGTTGCTTGAAGACGTTTCACCTCTCATGCGAGAAGCTTCTTCAGTTCTAAGGGTCAAATGGTGGAGAGTCCCAGATTTAAACCCAGTGGGAGTTTCCCCCCAAAGAGGGACAAAGGACCCCCTGATGATCCTCTACCTAATCACATGAGCCAAGGTGTGAAAACCTTACTTACCTGGATGATTGAGCATGCATCAATATGTCTACAATGAGGCTACTATCAGCTGCAGCTCTTTGTCTGACTAACAATGTAACATGCTTCATAGACCATTGACTTCATCCTGTGCTGACCATTATAACATTTGTAAAATGGAGATCACACAACAAACATGACTTACTTGATACTGATAATGTGAAGGGTTCACTCCACTCGGTTGAAGAATATCGGTCATAACCGCGTCGACTCTTACACATGTAGTCTCCACTGCTGGACTCAGAAACTACAAATCTCAGAAAATTATAGGGTATCCTTTGTGTGAGTGTCCTGGGTCCTCTCCATTCAGAAAACCACTCAGTTTCACCTCCTTCCTGCACCTCACATGTCAGAGTGATCGTCTCACCTCTGAATAACTGAGGCCAGTTGGGTTGTTGTTTTACAACAACTTTATTGGAAACTGTTTACACATATTAACAGTTGAGATACAAATAGAAACATGAAATCAACACAGAAAACTTAACATTGCATGTTTGATAATCATGACTGAATGTATATTTCAAACTAAATTACTGAACTCACAGGTTATATCAATGGTGACATCATCACTTTTATCAGTGTAGTAAACTGGGTTTCCTCTTGTTCCTCTGCAGCGGTAGATTCCTCCGTAAGGTACTCTGATATCTCTGTTTTGTTGATCTCTGATTTGAACTTCAGAGGTTCTTTTGGTTCGTCTGAACCACTCATATTTCCATCCATCAGAGCTCTGCACAGAGCAGGTCAGTGTCACACTGCCCCCTACTGGTATGGTTGTTGTTCCTGCTGTCAGTGTGGCTCTGGGTTTATCTGCAGTTATGAAAGAGGAAGAAAAATAAATATGTGTGATTTAGTATAATGACATAAAAACATTAAAAAACAATACAATTTATATTTGTAGCTCTCTAAATAAACAGTATACATTTTTGTCCATTCTCTGGCCTGAGAATGTCAAAGTTAATGTAATCTAATGCAGTTCACAGGTTTTTTTGGTTTAGATAACAGAAACATCACCACTTTTAACTTTATGAAGCTTTTGATGTTTCTTCTTTTCCTTCAGAAATGTAATAAAATTAAATTTCATCCATGATTGCTGCTGTTTAAACTCAAAGATGTACTACTGACAAATTGCCAAGTCTGTGAGTATTGAAGCACTGACTTTACAGTGGTCCTGGTTAAAGTTCAAGTTTCATTGACTAATTTAATTGAATGTTCTCTATTTTATAATTCAGTTGAGTATTTGAACAGGGATCATACATTTATGCTGTCGGTCACTGAAGACTTACCTAATACAGTTATAGAGAGAGTATTACTTTTCTTTGTATCACGTGAGCTCATCCTGAGACCAAAGCACTGATATTCACCACTGTCACCTGTAGATGTCATTTTTAATTTGTAGTCTTTGTTTATCCTGTAGGAGAAAAAGTCTTGACCATCCTTGTTGATTTTGTATTCCCAGTCAGTGTCTTCTCCTTCATTCATGTCACATTGGAAGGTAACAGACTCTCCGATGAAAAAACTGGACCAGCTGAGTTCAATAGTTAGCACAGCATCTAGAATCCAACACAACCACAAAGTTAGCAATCTGAAACACTTTATGTACGACACAATCTGTGACATACAATGTTCATTTATTGAATAATGAATAAATAATAATAATAACAAAGAATAGATAAGTGAAATATAATCCAGATTGATGCAGTACTTTGAGATGAATCTTTATCAAATAAATTAAAACAAAAAATTAAATAAAGGTAAATCTGTTCAGTCACCTTGAGCATGTCCAGTACAGAGGAGCGTACAGAGCACTACAGTAAAGACAGAAACTTCAGACATGATCAAATTAAAAACATTCATATATGTCTGTGTAGGTAGTCAATCATACATGTCATGATAGTGTATTTATGCCATATTTGAGTGTCTAAGGAGCTTTGTGAGAAAGTGACTGCAATTCTTTACGTTTCTTGAAGATGTTTCGTATCTCTGCTGAGAAGCTTCTTCAGTTCTAAAACTAAATGATAGAGAATCCCAGGTATTTAAACCCTAGTGGTTGTATTACTTAGGAAGGCCATTATTGATCATGTGCCTCATCACATGAGCCAAGGTGGGAACAACAGTGTAGGTCATTATCACCAGAGGTTTTATCTTTAAAAAAAAAAATCCTGTCCTGTCTGAAAGTCTTTGCAATCAGAAATACAATCTGATTTTTTTTTGTCAAACACATTTTGCATTTCCAAGGCCAGCTATGAATTTTCTACAGTTTTCTACAATTTTCTCTTGTTGCTAATTCAATCATCAACAGATCAATGATCAGCTGATCGGCTTTTCTGTCTCAAGCCCCGTCTTTCTTGTTTGTTTATCGCCCACTTTGCGCCAGAAAGAGGAAACCAGCAGATGTTGCACTAAACAACAGCAGCACGTTTAAGCTTGATCAGCTGCTGTTAAAATCTATTTAATATCAATTTCTAGTATCAGCTGATGTTTGCTGGAGCCACAGCTGTAAAAGCTGCTGGTCATGATGTCTGTTTGGATATGTGGTGAGAGGGAAACATGAAGATGAAACCAGGAGATGTCCTTACTGAATCATCAGAGCTGAACAGGTGATGGAGAAACAGGTTTACCTTTTAGGTGACATGAATGAGTTGAAGGGAAGTTATGAACTGTTTCTGAGAGACAAATAACACCAGCATCCTTTTCTAAGTAGCTGACAGCTACATGTGCAGGGGCGGATCTAGCAACTTTTTGCCAGAGGGCCAGGTAGGGCATTAACAGGGAAAGGGGGGACAAGGAAATACTTTTCTTTCTTATTCTCATTTAAAATATCTAGCTTTTAATAAATAATTATCTGAATCTTACAACAAATGTTTTCATCTGATGTAAAATGTATAGAAATTCATTATTGTACATAGTAATTTTTTTCAGGGTCCCATCATAATTTCTTCAGAAATAAGCACTGTATTTGATGCCAGTATTTTCCCACATTTTCTAGATTCTGTACCAGTACTGTGTGTAAAATGCATAGAAATCATACATATACCAACAAGATAGTGTACATCACTGTGACAACAGTGTGTGTTTTCATTCAAAGGCTTTATGGCTTTTCCTATAATACCTGGTGGGCCGGTCTCTAGTCAAAAAGCCAGGACCAATTGTTTTGTCCCAGTCCAGCCCTGTGTAAGTGTGTGTGAAAGATCGAGAAAGAGAGAGAGAGAGGCTGTGGAGTCTGAATGTTAGACATGAAATGTACTTGATCATGGGGGTGGGAAGCTGCAACAACAGGCAGAGAGAGATGGATTGGGGAGAACTGGACCATTTGTAGCTCCCAAGAGTACTGAAAACCTTAACCCTTTAAGACCACTAGGGTTTAAATACCTGCATTCTCCATCTTTTGGTTTTAGAACTGTAGAAACTTCTCAGATGAGAGGTGACACAGCTTCACAAAACTCAAAGAAGTAAAGTCGTCTTCTGTCCAAGCTCCATAGAAACTCAAATATCTCATAAATAAAACATTGTGGGTTTACTAGTTTCTACTATGATTTGTGAGATTTTATATTAAGATGTAAAATACATCAAATTATCACTGATGGAGAAACAACCCTTTCATAGATAAACTAAACCAGCTCCACTCTGATCTGAGTCACTGCACTAAAATCTAATCAAGTCTACAAACAACCATGTTGGTAACAAACATGAGAGTCCTCTGATCACATGACCTGAAATGGTACAAATGACTGATGCTCTGTTCTTCTTACTAAAACATGTTTATGGATCAGTATGAATCAAACAATAGAAGTCAGTGATGTACTCACAGAACAGGCCCAGCTCACAGAGCAAAGTGGCTTGCATCCTCACATCCAGCAGTGACACGTCTGAGAACTTCTACAACTTTCTGTAAAGACAGTGAAGCAGCAGCACAGCAGATACCAAAGAGCTGTGAAGGAAACAAAGAGTTTTGGGGTTTTTTTACTCCTTCTCTCTGCTTCCTTCCTTTTTCAACAGAACTAACACCTTTAACAAGCTCTGACCACAAAATGATGTGTTTATACTCTTTTATTTCAATCTTCATCTGTCCAAGGTCTCACCTTTCATCCTAAAACAGATGTAATAGGCTTATCACGTTATTGAAGCAATCATTAACATGCCTTGTACAGTGATGTTGACTGCATTGGTGAAACTCCTGATTCAGATTCACACCAGTACACTGCAGTATGTGACTTTGATGTGTTGATTTTGTATGCAGTTAGAACAGTTCAGACGGCCATTGTCAGGAAAGCTCTTTGCTCTCGGCAGAGTTTTCCTCACAGGTCAGTGAGACAGAGTCAGAGGTGAAGTGTTGCACTCTGTCAAGACTCACTGTGAGAGACGCTGCTGAATGAACATCTGAAAACAACATGCAGTGAAGAATCAAAGCACATGAATGTTAAATATTAAGTTATTTTTTCTGGTATTTTTGGATGGTCAGTGCTATTAATTTAACAAGAGTTTTTTTTTAGTGAACCACATTTTTTTTGTGATTAATATTTTATTGAATTTTTAGAACACTACAGTCTGCTTTAAATACAGATCACATCGCATAAAAAATGAATTAGCATAACAGCAGAATAGTAGAGAATACAAAACCAAAATGTGAGGGGACAAACAAACAAAACAAAACAAACAAACAAAACAAACAAACAAAACATAGCCTTTGACGACGTGGGTCTTGGTGCATGCCACACTCTGTCATCTCTGAAAGTGCTTGGTCAGAATCCCCATGTCTGTCCCTCTCTAAGTTCTAGTCTGATCCTTCTATTCTGAACAGATATGGATTCCACTTCAGGTGGAAGCTCTCCACTTTATTCAGAAGCCTGTATGAGAGTTGTTTTAGAGAGCAAAGCTGCAAACAGAGTCACCGTATGAATGCTATATTTGTGTTTCTTGTTTGGTTTCCTTATGCATATCTTTTTTATATATATTTTATATATTTATACAAACAGCACAACTCATGTGCAATGGGTGTTTCCCCTTTTCTACCAAGAGACAGAAGCTCAGGATATCATCAAATAACATCTCAGTTTCAGAAGAAATACCACAAAGTGGCTTTTATGGGTTTTTCTAGTTTTAATGGTCATTAAAAGTTTAAAGTACATGCCAAATTTATAAAACAGTTTATTTTGTACACTTTAAATAGCTCACAACCAGTTTTTAGCGCTGGATATGGTTTCTCATCCATTAAAGAATCAAGAGGCTGTTTCTTCAACAGCTGGTAACTGTCCTTGAACCATGCAGGTAAATAAAACTTATTTTTACTGTTTCTTCTAAAAGCTCTATAGTTGACAGTTATTGTGTAGATTAATAATGACTTTCTTGAACTGTCTACTACAGGTTTGTGACTGAGCTTCTTGGAGGTGAGACATATGTCTGATGTTCAGTGGTTTTAGCTTCTTTCTGCCAGCTGCATCACACCATGGATGACTACCTGGTGAAATTTCAGAGTGCCTTCACAAAGGACCTATCCCAATGTGTAGCTACAGTCAACCATCAGTGGCTCAGGAAAGTTACCTTTCTTGACCCACGCTTTAAGGATTTAAAGTGTCTTGTAAGGACAGAGCGAGAAGAGGTTTGGACCAGCCTTGAGGCCCTGCTGCAGAAACAGTGTAAAGATGCCACCACAAAGGAGCCATCAAAGACAAAGATCATCCTCCTCTCTTCATTGTCTTCAGACTCAGATTAGGAAGCCCTGTGTGACAGGACCCTGAGTTTGTACGTAGCAGAATCCACCATCAGCAAGACAGACTGCCCACTGCAGTAGTGGTAGAAGAGACAGGGGTGACGTGCCGGGAGAGAGCAACGTCAAAATGTGAGATCTGTCTCTAATAAGACTGAGGAGCTAATGACGCTAACATTGTTACAGAGGGAGTACTGGCAGTGTAGCATTATGATGCTAATGGAGTCCTGTCCTCCTGTCAGCCAATGCGGATGCAAACTATGACTCTCTCCACTCTGTGGTCAGCAGACTTTTTTTAATATTAGGGGACTTTAATCATGTATCATTGGACTCCACACTCCAGTATGTGATGTGCCCAACCAGAAACAATAAAATATTGGACTTACTGTATGCCAATGCAAATGAGACATACAGTTGTCTGTGAAAGTTCTCAGTCTCGAGGCATACAGTTCTTCACCTCTCCCTATCCTGAGAAGATGTGATCACAACCTGGTGCACCTTGTCCCTGTGTACGAGCTCTTAGTGCGCAGAGAGCCACCAGTTACCTGCACAGTGCAGAGATGGTTGGAGGAGAGTGAGGAGGCTCTTAAGAACTGCTTTGAGTCTACTGTGTGGGAGGTGCTTTGTGACGACCACTGGGAGGATATCGACAGCCTTGTGACCTGCATTACGGACTACATTAACTAGAGTGTGGATAACGCCGTACTCACCAGGTGTTTCCCTAAAAAATAAACCCTGGATTACCCCAGAAATTAAAGCCGTACCCAAGCAGAAGAGTGGGGCCTTCAAAGCCGGAGACAAGTAGGAGCTGAAAAGGGTTCAGAGAGAGCTGAGAGGACTGATAAGGAATGGGAAGGACAGCTACAGGCAGAAGATGGAGAGCCAGCTTCAACAAAACAATGTCAGTGAAGTCTGGAGAGGCCTTAGAACCATCTCGGGCCACAAGGATCAAAACCCTCTGCCTGTGGGGGATGTGAGTTGGACAAATGGACTGAATCACTTCTTTAATAGGTTGATTCATCCAGGAGGCAGTCTACAACATTGGCTGCAGACTCGACTCAACCGTGGCCTGCATCTGCATTTCGTCCATAACTCGCCTTACTTGTTCTGTGCCCTGAAGAATAAATTGCAGCTGGATCGCTCCCTGCAAAACAAGACAAAGTCTTGCGATGGAAAATGTGGACTTGAGATCATGGGACATTTAACCTAAAGCGATTTCAAAACCTCTGCTGACTGAATTTAGTTTCCAAAAAAAGAGGTTTAATGACCAAAGAGCTGCTCACTCACTTAAAACGGTGCAACACTTTCATGAAAACCTGTGAAGCCAGTTTCAAAGAAAACTGTTCACATCTTGATGGCATTCCCACGTTCAGCCTTTAATGCAGTTGTGTCAAAAGTCATATTTAACTGACGCCACTTTAAAATGATGATTTGAAGGAAGGACACCTCCTGCCTCGACTCCTCTCTCCTCATGTCTCTTCCTGAGAGGAGAGGTTGAGAGGAAAAAATGTGCAGTCTGGTAAATGAACTAATTTTAAAGTGTACTTCTTTAAGCTGCCAGAATAGACTTTAAGATACATGTGAGGATGATGCTACTCCTTCAAATGATTCTAGGTTAGTTTAGTCTGTTTAAAGAATAAAATGAAATGATGCTGCTGATGTGCTGCAGCTGTTTTCAGAGGCTGTTGACTCTGTGTTCACGTGAAGAAACAATGTCCCTTTTTAAATCTCTGATTGGCTGACGTTGCACAGATGTGTTCAATGACCAGGAAACTGCTTTGTATTTAAGAAGTTTTATTAAAGAGAAAAAGACACTTTCCACTTCATCCTGAGATCTACATTCAAACTGTTTCAGTGCAGCTGTACAACTGTAAACACACACAGAATGTGGTTAAATAAATAATATAGAGAGGAGTGCAGGGATGTGTTTGGCAGCCAGCTGGACATCACTGGTTAGACTGGTTACACTGTGGTGTAGGTGTGTGGCTCAGCTTCAGTGAGGAGTAGATGACCGCTGGCTCTGGTGGAAGATCTGAACACAAACACACAGATTACAGAAAGTTTAGATAAACATGAGAAAAAAACTGCACCACCTCTGTTCATTACAAAGAGGATATCCACAAAACTGTCTTACACAAATATCGATAAATAAATCTCAGAATTCTAACAATTAATATTGAAATATATAAATATGTGTTAGTAGTAGTCAGATCTTTTGTTTTTGAATGACAGAACTCTGATGCTTTGCTATATTATAAGCCTCTGTTTCCTGAGTCCTTCCATCGTACGTCATCGTCAACCTTCTGCTGGACCATCTCGAATTCGCAATAAAATTAATCATTATTTTAAGATATACTAAGAGGCATTAACTGTGTAGCATATACTGGTTCGTTTTTACAGTAAGAAAAATTGGATTTTTTTAGGCTAGGTTTTAAGACATTCATGTTCAAACATGAATGTCCAAAAATGTGTGAGAACATGCTACAAGCTGATCATTTAAAATACACATGTGTGTATCTTTAAAAGTATTTGATATATGAAGCTAACATTTCACAACAAGCAGAAAATTATGTAAAACTTTGGTGATCACAGATGAAATGACTGTCTCGGATTTAATAGCGCCGTTCCAGTCTTACTGACCAATCAGAGCTTTTCACACCACTTTCAAATTAATACCACATTTTTTTCTTTCTATATTTACTTCATATAATTTTAGACTCATGCGCAAACCATGATTCTTCTCCAGCAGCTGTGTGTATTTTGTGTTTAATCTCTTCATATCTTTGTAGTGAGCCTGTCAGGCTTGTGGATCATGTAATCACCTTCATGTGCTGCTGCAGGCTGAGAACTAAGATTTATTATTTGATTAAGGATTGGACCTTTTATTTTCTCAAAAGGGAGTGGGGGGTGGGTGTTGCAGCGAGCATGAAAGAGGAGCAGCTCTACCTCTCTGTCTGCAGTTCATCTTGATGGGGATCTGTGCATAGTTGATGTCAGATGTTCTGTGCACTGAAGAATAAACTGCCGCTGGATCGCTCTCTGCAAAACATGACAAAGTCATGTGACTGACCCAGAACTCGTGTTTTAGGGTGAGAAAAGGTTTAACATTCCAGGAATAACAGCGGCAAATGTGAGGCCACAGCACAGCCTGTCTTTAACATGCAGCAACCTTAACACCTCTGCTCGGTTTAGCTCTCAAAACAGGAAACCTAATGACCACAGAGGCGCTCACTTGGCACAATGATGTAACAGTCTTACACAGTGCATCTTGTAAAATAAGCACTTTGCAAACCTGTGAAAGTAAAACTTTTTTAATTATACTTGACCTGACTAGTATGTGACAGGAGTTATATGAAGTGCTGCACCAAAGATTATTATAACCTCCAAATATTCAAAGCTACGCTAGTATAGTCCAAGAATAAAAACATGGAGCTGCTTTAATGTGAGAATTACAAGAAGGGATTTCATTGTTTCTGGCTCTGGTTCAACATCTTTAATGCAGGAGATTTTTAACAGTGGACTGAAATCTTTGTGCATTATGTGCAAGCAATTTTCAGTCCAGACAAAGAAACTGATCAACCTGACCTGATGAAAAACCAGGGGATGAACCTGCAGTCCATGCTAAAGGAACCTGAACCAAAATGCATGAAACACATGTTCTAAACCCTCAGCCATGCACCTCACAGAGCCTCATGTGGAAGCACGAGAGGATTATCGCTCTCCTGTACCTCTCATCATCTTTGACCCATTTCCATCATCTGCTGATGTTCTTCTCACTGATGAAGAGGTGGCAGCTGTCACAGCATCACTCACTGCAAAATCAAATGCAAAGATTTTCCATTAATAGCAGAACTGAAAATGCTGCTGATTCAGCAAGATTAATATTTATAAGAAGGTGAAATGTGTTTAAAATGGAAAGTGAAGGAAAAACTGGAGTCAGAATAAAATTAAAAAAGTGTTTCTATCTTTTCTTTCAAAAAACAGGAAACTGGACTGAACCGCTCACATCAGCTTTCTTTGACCAAAACTCTCACAAACAACATCTCACTTCACACACACTGGAAAAACTAACCAAACTGTGTACAGTGTACAAATGTATATATTCAAATATGACATTAATCATAAAATGCTATTGTAGAAATTGATGCACAAATACAGCATGTAGCTTAGATTAAGTCATAATTAAATCTCAGTTAAAAATGTAAATGGTCTGTGGCTCAAACTGGTCCTCACAGAGTTAGATGTGTGGAAATAACATGCAGCATGTGGCAGCTTTTAAGAGATTGTGTTTGCTCTGTTTCCACTTAGATGATGTTAGTGTGAGCTGTGACTGTTGGAGATGTGGGCTGTAGAAATTAGGCTCAAAGTGCCAGAAACACAAAAATGGAGATTATAATTTACTGATTTTTTTTTTAGGTGATTTGTTTAGAAAAAACAACGGTTTGATGTGTCAACATGAAGTGTGAGCAGAATGTGTCTCACCTCCAGTTTTTCTCTGGATGCATCGTCTCAGCACTAGTAGCAGTATGACCAGCAGCAGCAACCCAGTTATGGAGAGAACAGACACCATCACAGAGAGAGGAGGAGAGGAAAAGGGGGAGGAAAGGGAGGCAGTGGAGGCTGATGGAGAAGGAGAGGTGGGAGAACCTGCAATTAATTAGAAACTGAATTTCCTGGAGGAACCTACCTGAGGGATTAATAAAGTTCTATCAATCTAGCAAAAGAGTTCCAGACTTTATATTAAGAGGTTTTGGAGTTTCATCAAACTTTATAACTTTTCAGTAAAAAAGGAGAGAAGAGGTGAAGAGGTTAGTTATGTGTTTTCTGTAGACTAGTCCCTGAATACTAGTTAATGATTTTAATATCAGCAGAAAGGAACAGATTCTTGAACATAAAGTGATTTAAATGTTTAAATTCTAATAAAAACCTACTTAAAAATAATAGGACTAAAGGGTGGATGATATAAAACGCGACCATCGATCTTTGCTTTTTAATGAGGCTTTCTTGGTCCTGTGACACACGATGAGCACATGGCTACCAGCAGCTCGATTTCTTGAAGGAAATAATGTAAAAAGTAAATTAATATGTTAAGTTGTTACCTACAGACAGTTTGCAAATCTGTTTAACTTGGAGAGAAAATGTTGTCCTTTTCCTAACATCCTGTCTTTAATGGTGAATGTTCATAATAAATATCAAATATTTATTATGAAACAATATTTTTGTCCTCATTTCAGAGTTTTTAATGAGCTGCAGGAACCCTGTGCTGCGTGAGTGGAGAACAGCCAAGTCGCCTCCTCTGATAAACCTCCACATGTACCACTGAAAACAGTTAAATTAGTTTGAATCTGAAATCAGGGCTCAAACTACTTGTTCTGAGACCATTTCTTAATTTTTCACACCAAACTGTTTAATAAGACAAACTTTACACAGAGTTCATTAAATTTAACTAACGCTTTAACATTATCAGGATTTCATAATACAAACTTCAAATCAACAGGAAGACAGCCGCAGAACATGTGGATCAAAATGAATTCATTAAAAAAACAACATGTGGACTTCAAGGATACAGTAAATACACTAAAGTGAAAGGAGGAGCCAAAAATTTGAAGGAATTTGAATTAAGTAAAAGTCACCTGTGATCTTTAAAATGGTCCTGATGTGTGCTGCTGTTTTTAACTTTCAACATTTCTTTGCTGCCACTGTGAAAATGAATGTGTTCTTTGCCTAATTAAATAAATGTTACACTGACTCACTGCTTCATCTTCTGGTACAAACTGGCATTACATGGAAGTACAGCCCAAAACCAGTTTAGATTGAGTTTCTTTTTTCTGGACATAAAGTCACAGCAGGTGTTGTTTCAAAGCTGGTGGACAGATTTAGTTCATTTTGGAAGTTTTAAGAGCAACTGCTGTGAAAACATTTGCAGTTTTGGGAGAAAAGGATTTAAGAAAAGGGATTACCACAGCAAAAGTTTAAATATGAATGAAGGATTGAAATTTAACTGAGGTAACACATAAAATGAATACAACTACTAAACACTACTGTGTCCTAAGGGAACAAAGGTTAAAATGTAACAGGGATAACATTTTAGAGAATTAAAATCCCTCAAAGGAAAAAAAAATAAACTTGATATGCATATCTATACATGCAGCTTCCTAAATGTAACATTCAGGATTATTCACTGCAGGTCCAGAAATCAGAGCTACCTCATCAGATCCAAGTGTGACATCAGCTGACACTCTTTACAGGAGATTCCATCTGAACTCTGTGGAGCCTGATCTCAAGGTTTTTAAGTCCGACCCTGAAACCAGAAGAGGATCTTTCTCTCTCTTCAGATTCATTGTGATCCAGTGATTTCAGTCCTGCATGATCAGGCTGATGTTTGCACAGAGCAGATAATGAAGTGAATGTTTTTGCACATTGGTAACAGTGAAACAGTTTATTTACAGTGTGGGATCGTTTGTGTTCGGAGTATGGACTGAGATTCCTGAAGCTCTTGTCACACTGGTCACAGCTGAAGTTCACTTCCATGTGTGTACGTTCATGCTTGTTACGATGACCTGATTGTGAGAAGCTTTTGTCACAGTGTCTGCACTTGTATGGTGTCTCTCCTGTGTGGATTCGCTTATGCTTTTTCATTGAGCTCATGTCCAGTGTGCAAAGATGACCCACACTGGTCACAGATGTGCTTTTTGACCCCACTGTGGAAGAGGTCATGTATTTTAATGTACTTGGTGTGTGGAAGCCTCTCCCACATTCTTTGCAGTAGATCATTTTGTCTCCAGTGTGTCTACATTGACGTGGTTTTAGGTCCCGTTGATGATTGGAAGGTTTTCTACAAAGGTCACAGAGAAACTCTTTCCCACCACCACAGTGACGACAGGGTTGAGAACTGGATCCATGTGCTTTGCTCCACTTCTTTTTTTTTTTTTTTTATTTTTTTTTTTATTTTTAAACAACATATAAGAGCACAAATAACCCAAAATAATCAAATAATCAAAAATAAACAAACGGGTGTACCATCTAGTGTGTATACACACACTATACTTAGTCATACATACACATACCTACATACATATGTATTCGCCTATACACTCATACATAGTGACATATACATATATACACATAACCATTCAGAAATATGGCATACATAATTACAGAGATTCAAACAAAATCGGGTCTCCTTGACAAAATGTAATGTTTCCATTTATCCCAAATATCATTAAATATGTCATATTGGAGTCTATTAATGAAAGTAATTCTTTCCATTTTAAACATCCCATAAACAATCTCATACCAATCATTAAGTGATGGAATTTTCACACTAAGCCATTTCTTGGTAATAGTCTTACGGGCAGCCAGACTCAGAATACCATACAACAGCTTGGACGTTTTATCTACATTCACTGAGTATAAATATCCAAACAAAAGTTCATCCCAATTAAAGGGAAGTTGCATGCTAAAAATGATCTGTAACTCAGAATGAATCGATACCCAAAAAGTGTTGATCAATGGGCATGACCAAAACAAGTGGAAATGTTTTATTCCTTGGGCCCCACATTTTCTCCAACAGCTAGAGTGAATAGAATAATGTTTACTTTGTGCAGGGGTAATAAAAAACCTACAGAGACTCTTCCAACCAAAACATCTCCATATATTAGAACTAGAAATTCTCCACTGAAAAACACACTGCTGATACCAAATATCATTTAGAATTTCTGTATTTGTTTCCCTTTCCCATTTTTTTTTAATGTAGGCAGTATTCCACTTCTTAACCTCTTGTATACCCTTATACAATCTAGAAATCACCTTGAGGCCAGGATCTGCCTGGTAAGCCTTGACAAATATATTCAAAACAGGAAGAAAGAAAAGATCTGTTCTTTTAGGTATATAGTTATGTATGTGATGCCTAATTTGGAGAAACCTAAAAAAATCCGTTTTGCTTAACTGGTATTGATCTTTTAGTGATTGGAAGTCCCTAAGAATTCCCTTATCATAAAACATACAATATGCCATTAAGCCTTGTCCTGCCCATTTTTTATATCTTGCATCTAACTTATTGGGTAAAAAGTCAAGATCATAAGCGCACCATCTTAAAATCCTGGCCTCTTCATTCCAATCGTTCTTATTAAGAAATTGTGACCAAAGTTTTAAAGGCAAGTTAATCCATTGGTTTCCTTGATTAATTTGTTTTTTAATAAGTCTCACATCTCCTAAGCTTGCCTGAATTGGAAAATCTTTTAAGGCCTCTGTTTCTGTTTCTATTTCTTTCCATCTCGCTTGGTAGTCTACATTACACCAACACACTAATATCCTAAATTGAGCTGAAATATAATAATCTTTCAAACATGGAACCCCAACCCCCTTTATCTTTAGCCAACTGGATAGTTTGGTACTTAATCCGTGGTTTTTTCCCCTGCCATATGAACCTAGAGATTGTTTTGTCCCATTCCTGAAATTTTTATCAGTTATTTCAACTGGAGTTTACAATAAATCCTGGCAAAATATTCATTTTAATTGTATCAATACATGATTCAAAATTTAAAAATGTAATAAGTTCCATCTTTTAATATCCTCATTTATTTTAATTCAATTTTCAATTCAATTCAATTCAATTTTATTTATATAGCGCCAAATCACAACAAAAGTCGCCTCAAGGCGCTTTATATTGTACAGTAGATAGCACAATAATAAATACAGAGAAAAACCCAACAATCATATGACCCCTATGAGCAAGCACTTTGGCGACAGTGGGAAGGAAAAACTCCCTTTTAACAGGAAGAAACCTCCGGCAGAACCAGGCTCAGGGAGGGGCGGCCATCTGCTGCGACCGGTTGGGGTGAAAGAAGGAAAACAGGATGAAAGACATGCTGTGGAAGAGAGACAGAGATTAATAACAGATATGATTCGATGCAGAGAGGTCTATTAGCACATAGTGAGTGAGAAAGGTGACTGGAAGGGAAAAACTCAATGCATCATGGGAATCCCCGGCAGCCTACGTCTATTGCAGCATAACTAAGGGAGGATTCAGGGTCACCTGGTCCAGCCCTAACTATATGCTTTAGCAAAAGGAAAGTTTTAAGCCTAATCTTGAAAGTAGAGATAGTGTCTGTCTCCCGAATCCAAACTGGAAGTTGGTTCCACAGAAGAGGGGCCTGAAAACTGAAGGCTCTGCCTCCCATTCTACTTTTAAATACTCTAGGAACAACAAGTAGGCCTGCAGTGCAAGAGCGAAGTGCTCTAATAGGGTGATATGGTACTACAAGGTCATTAAGATAAGATGGGGCCTGATTATTTAAGACCTTGTATGTGAGGAGCAGGATTTTGAAATCAATTCTGGATTTAACAGGAAGCCAATGAAGGGAAGCCAAAACAGGAGAAATATGCTCTCTCTTTCTAGTCCCTGTCAGTACTCTTGCTGCAGCATTTTGGATTAGCTGAAGGCTTCTCAGCGAGTTTTTAGGACTTCCTGATAATAGTGAATTACAGTAGTCCAGCCTGGAAGTAATAAATGCATGAACTAGTTTTTCAGCATCACTCTGAGACAGGATATTTCTAATTTTAGAGATGTTGCGCAAATGGAAGAAAGCAGTCTTACATATTTGTTTAATATGTGCATTGAAGGACATGTCCTGGTCAAAAATGACTCCAAGGTTTCTCACAGTGTTACTGGAGGCCAAGGTAATGCCATCCAGAGTAAGAATCTGCTTAGATACCATATTTCTAAGATTTTCAGGGCCGAGTACAATAACCTCAGTTTTATCTGAATTAAGAAGCAGAAAGTTAGCGGCCATCCAGGTCTTTATGTCTTTAAGACATTCCTGCAGTTTAACTAATTGGTGTGTGTTACCTGGCTTCATGGATAGATAGAGCTGCGTGTCATCTGCATAGCAGTGAAAGTGTATGCTATGTCTTCTATGATGCTGCCTAAGGGAAGCATGTATAATGTAAAAGAATTGGTCCTAGCACTGAACCCTGTGGAACACCATAATTACCTCAGTGTGTGAAGAGGACTCTCCATTTACATGTACAAATGGAGTCTATTAGATAGATATGATACAAACCACTGCAGTGCAGTACCTGTAATACCTACAGCATGTTCTAATCGCTCTAATAGGATATTATGGTCAACAGTATCGAACGCAGCACTGAGGTCTAGCAGGACAAGCACAGAGATGAGTCCACTGTCAGAGGCCATAAGAAGATCATTTGTAACCTTCACTAAAGCTGTTTCTGTGCTGTGATGAGCTCTGAAACCTGACTGAAACTCTTCAAATAAGCCATTCCTCTGCAGATGATCTGTTAGCTGTTTGACAACTACTCTTTCAAGGATTTTTGATATGAAAGGAAGGTTGGAGATTGGCCTATAATTAGCTAAGACAGCTGGGTCTAGAGATGGCTTTTTAAGTAAAGGTTTAACTACAGCCAGCTTGAAGGCCTGTGGTACATAGCCGATTATTAGAGAGAGGTTGATCATATTTAAGATCGAAGAATTAATTAATGGCAGGACTTCTTTGAGCAGTTTTGTAGGAATGGGGTCTAAAAGACACGTTGATGGTTTGGAGGAATTAATTATTGAAGTTAACTCAGAAAGATCAATTGGAGAAAAAGAGTCTAACTTAACATCGATGGTACTAAGAGTAGCTGTAGATAATATTACATCTGTGGGATGATTATTGGTAATTTTTTCTCTAATGATAAAAATTTTATTTGTGAAGAAGTTCATGAAGTCATTACTAGTTAACGTTAAAGGGATGGTTGGCTCAGTAGAGCTCTGACTTTTTGTCAGCCTGGCTACAGTGCTGAAGAGAAACCTGGGCTTGTTCTTATTTTCTTCAATCAGTGACGAATAGTAAGATGTTCTGGCTTTGCGGAGGGCTTTCTTATAAAGCAGCAAACTATTTCTCCAGGCTAAATGATGATCCTCTAAATTTGTGACACGCCATTTCCTCTCCAGCTTACGAGTTATCTGCTTTAGGCTACGTGTTTGAGAATTATACCACGGAGTCAGGGACTTTGGATTTGAGGCCTTAGTTTTCACAGGAGCTACAGTATCCAGAGTCGTACGTAGTGAGGAGGTAAAATTATTAACAAGATAATCGACCTCTGTTGGAGTAGCGTTCAGATAGCTGCTCTGCTCTATGTTGGTACAGGGCATTGAAGATGATAACAGTGGGTGGATTATATTCTTAAACTTAGTTACAGCACTTTCAGAAAGACATCTACTTTGATAAAGTCTACTCTCCACTGCTGTGTAATCAATTATTGTAAATGTAAATGTTATCAGGAAATGATCAGACAGCAGAGGGTTTTCAGGAAACACTGTTAAATATTCAGTTTCTATGCCATACGTTAAAACAAGATCTAGAGTGTGATTAAAGTGGTGGGTGGGTTCTTTTACATTTTGAGAGAAGCCAATTGAGTCTAGTAACAGATTAAATGCGATGTTGAGGCTGTCATTTTTAGCATCTACATGGATGTTAAATCACCCACAATAATTATTTTATCTGAGCTGAGCACTAAATCAGATAAAAAGTCTGAGAAATCAGAGAGAAACTCTGTGTAAGGCCCAGGTGGACGATAGATGATAACAAGTAAGACTGGTTTCTGAGTTTTACAGCTGGGGTGGACGAGGCTAAGCATCAGGCTTTCAAATGAATTAAAAGTCTGTCTTGGTCTTTCGTTAATTAATAGGCTGGTGTGAAAAATTGCTGCCACACCGCCCCCTCGGCCTGTGCTTCGGGATTTCTGGTAGTTAGAATGACTCGGGGGTGTTGATTCATTTAAACTAACATACTCATCCTGCTGCAACCAGGTTTCTGTAAGGCAGAGTAAATCGATTTGTTGATCAATTATTAAGTCATGTACTAACAGAGACTTGGAGGAGAGAGACCTAATATTTAATAATCCACATTTCACTGTTTTACTCTTTGGTTCAGATGTGGATACTGTATTGTTCTTTCTTTGTGATTTTTTATGTTTAAGTTGTTTATTGCTGGTTTTTAGTTTGTTTTTTGTCTTTTTGGGAGCTGAC